>NC_092049.1:86373257-86605903 GCF_003086295.3 Arachis hypogaea | reverse complement strand
TGTATTGGGGAAGAGAAGAACACTTTGAGGAATACTTTGAACCAAACATGGAAGAAAACATGGAAAACCATCATAAGAAGAGCTCACACCATGCAGAGAGTGGAGCAAATCATGCTGGGAGGATAGAAGAGTTTTAGGCTCTTACATCAATCCAAACCAGAAATATGAAGTAGCATTCAAAAGCCACATCCATGCCAACAATTTTGAACTGAAGACAGCTCATCCCTTTGTCAGAACAACTGTTCGTTCGAGGGAGTGTCCAAGAGACCAATCACATTAACCACTTTCCTGAGAATATGTGACCAGGAAGTCTAAGGTGTTTGAGCTATAGACGCTCTTATCCATCTCACTAAGGATAAGCATAATGGTGGAGTCCAAGAAGTTGAAAGAAGACGTTGAACAATAGAAGATTACCTCCGATCATAGAAGCTAGGTCAATAGCCAAGATGTGAGCTGAAGCATGAGTTTAGCTAACAATGAGGCCATCAGATATGTCAATGAAGGGCACTCACATCTATGAAGGCCTCTTGATCAAAAGCCGTAGCATTCATCAGAGGATCTTGAACAAGGAGACTATGGGAAGCCATAGAGTCATTGAAACAATAGCAAAGAACGACTATTCTACGCTTCCGAAAGAGGGAACACAAGAGGTTGGAGCTAACAATGTAGATGTCTGCTGGCCAAAAAAGCTCATACAGAGTGGACTCACCAAGAAGATGGAGAGGAATAAGTCAGCATCTCCACTCATCAACAACCAAGAAGTGAATGAAGAAGAGGGTAGTCAGAGCAGCAACTACATTGATTCACCTAGGCAAAACCATGATCATACTCCAAGACCTACAACCTGGATGGAGATGATGAGCGGATATTTTATACGCTTTTTGGGGATAATTTCATATAGTTTAGAGTATGTTTTAGTTAGTTTTTAGTCTATTTCTAGTAGTTTTTAGGAAAAATTCTTATTTCTGGACTTTACTATGAGTTGTGTGTTTTTCTGTAATTTCAGGTATTTTTCTGGCTGAAATTGAAGGAGCTGAGCAAAAATCTGATTCAGGCTGAAAAAGGACTGCTGATGCTGTTGGATTCTGACCTCCCTGCACTCAAAGTGGATTTTCTGGAGCTACAGAACTCAAAATGGCATGCTTCCAATTGCGTTGGAAAGTAGACATCCAGGCTTTCCAGCAATATATAATAGTCCATACTTTGCAAAGGATAGACGACGTAAACTGGCGTTCAACGCTAGTTCTCTGCCCAATTCTGGCGTCCAGCGCCAGAAAAGGATAAAAAACTGGAGTTGAACGCCCAAACTGGCATAAAAACTGGCGTTCAACTCCACAAATGGCCTCTGCACGAAATCTCAGCCCCAGCACACACCAAGTGGGCCCCAGCACACCAAGTGGGCCCCAGAAGTGGATCTCTGCATCATCCATCATAGTCCACTCATATTTTGTAACCCTAGGCTACTAGTTCAGTATTTAAACAACTTTTAGAGACTTATTTTGTATCTCATGACGTTTCAGATCTAAACTTTGTATTCTCTGACGGCATGAGTCTCTAAACCCCATTGTTGGGGGTGAGGAGCTCTGCTATGTCTCGATGAATTAATGCAAGTATTTCTGTTTTCCATTCAAACACGCTTGTTCCTATCTAAGATGTTCATTCGCGCTTAACTGTGATGGAGGTGATGATCTGTGACATTCATCACCTTCCTCAAATCATGAACGTGTGCTGACAACCACCTCCGTTCTATATACGATTGAATGAGCGTCTCTTAGATTCCTTAATCAGAATCTCCGTGGTATAAGCTAGAACTGATGGCGGCATTCATGAGAATCCGGAAAGTCTAAACCTTGTCTGTGGTATTCCGAGTAGGATTCAAGGATTGAATGACTGTGACGAGCTTCAGACTCCTGAAGGCTGGGCGTTAGTGACAGACGTAAAAGGATAGTAAATCCTATTCCAATCGGATCGAGAACCAACCGGTGATTAGCCGTGCTGTGACAGAGCGCGTGAGCGTAGTTTTCACTGGAAGGATGGAAGGTAGCCATTGACAACGGTGATCCACCAACACACAGCTTGCCATAGGAGGACATGCGTGCGTGAATCAGAAGACAGAGGAAAGCAGAGATTCAGAAGACAAAGCATCTCCAAAACTCCAACATATTCTCCATTACTGCACAACAAGTAACCTTTAATTTATGCTCTACTGGCTATTCATAATTCAACTGATAAACATAATTGACTTCCTGACTAAGATTTACAAGATAACCATAGATTGCTTCAAACCAACAATCTCCGTGGGATTCGACCCTTACTCACGTAAGGTATTACTTGGACGACCCAGTGCACTTGCTGGTTAGTGGTACGCGTTGTGAAAAGTGTGATTCACAATTCGTGCACCAAGTTTTTGGCGCCGTTGCCGGGGATTGTTCGTGTTTGAACAACTGACGGATTATTTTGTTGCTTAGATTAGGAAAAAATCTTTCTTTTTGGTTTAGAGTCTTTTATTATTTATCCCTTGTTAAAACACTTTAAATTTATAACTCAGTTAGTTAGAGCGTGGTGTTTATGTTCATGATAATTGGCTATCATAGTTTTTAAAAACCTTTTTCAAAAATAATTTTTCTATTAAATCCTGTGCCAAACTTTAAGTTTGGTGTTTTCAAAAATAATCTTTCTTAAAATTTTTGAAGGTCCCATAACTCATTTGGCTAGAACATTAATTTGATTGGGTTAGAATCTTTTATACTCTTTTCAAAACCTTCTTTTTCAAAATATTTTTTTTTTATTAAATCTTGTGCCAAACTTTAAGTTTGGTGTTTTCTTGTTGATTTCCCTTTGATTTTCGAAAATTTTGGTTTGGTTTTCTAAAAATTTTAAGTTTGGTGTTCTTCCTTCATGTTCTTGTGTTCTTGTGAGTCTTCAAAGTGTTCTTGAGTTTCCTTGTGTCTTGATCTTAAAATTTTTAAGTTTGGTGTTCCTTGGTGTTTTCCCTCCAAAATTTTCAAAAACAAGGAGCATTAGATCTAAAAAAAAAAGAAAAAAAAATTTAAATCTTGTACTATCTTATTGTTTTTCTCTCTCCTCACTAAATTCAAAAATATCTTTTCAAAATATCTATTCTAACTTCCTAACTTCTTATCTTTTCAAATTTGTTTCAACTAACTAACTAACTTTTTGTTTGTTTCTTAACTTTCTCAAAACTACCTAACTAACTCTCTCTCTAATTTTCGAAAAAAATCTTCCCTCTTTTTCAAAAAATTTCGTTTTTTTTACTAATTTTTATTAATTTTTTTTACGAAAAAAAAAATTTCAAAATTCAAATTCTTTTAGTTATTTTATTTTATTTAAGTATTTACTTCTTATAAAATAAAATAAATAAAAAGGTAAATCAGTCCAAGTTATATCCATAGATCCATCATGGACATAAGTGGAGATGGACAGTCCAGGAGGACTTTGGGGTCATATTCTAACCCCTCTACTGCTTCATATGGGAGTAGCATATGCATACCCTCCATTGGAGTTAGTAGCTTTGAGTTGAATCCTCAGCTCATTATCATGGTGCAGCAAAGTTGCCAGTATTCCGGTCTTCCACAGGAAGAACCTACAGAGTTTCTGGCACAATTTTTACAAATTGCTGACACAGTACATGATAAGGAAATAGATCAGGATGTCTACAGACTATTACTGTTTCCATTTGCTGTAAAAGATCAAGCTAAGAGGTGGTTAAATAACCAACCTAAGGCCAGCATAAGAACATGGAAACAGCTGACAGAAAAATTCCTGAATCAATATTTCCCTCCAAAAAGGATGACACAGCTAAGGCTGGACATCCAAGGCTTTAAACAAGGGGATAATGAATCTCTTTATGATGCCTGGGAGAGATACAGAGAGATGCTACGAAAATGCCCCTCTGAAATGTTTTCAGAGTGGGTTCAGTTAGACATCTTCTACTATGGGCTTGCAGAAGGAGCTCAGATGTCTTTAGATTACTCAGCTGGTGGATCTATCCATATGAGAAAGACAATTGAAGAAGCTCAAGAGCTCATTGATACAGTTGCCAGGAATCAGCATCTGTATCTAAGTAGCAACCCTTCCATGAATGAAGAGGTTAAAACAGTAACTGCTGAATTCAGTACTGTAAAACAAGCTGCTGAATTCAATCAGCAATTAGATTTTCTAACAAAGCAGCTAGCTGAATTCAAAGACAGGTTACAGGAGACAAGGATAGCTAATATACATATGGAAGAACAGTTTAAGCAAACAAAGCAGCAGCTATCAAAGCAAATAGCAGAAGAATGCCAAGCAGTTCAATTAAGAAGTGGGAAAACATTAAATGCCCCACCTCAAGGCATCAAAAATTCAAGAAATGTGCAATCCACCAAATATCCCCCTGAGGACAGTAAGAGCCCAGGGAAAAATAATTCTGGCACTAAAACGCCAGAAAATGGGTGGAAGGCTGGCACTGAACGCCCAGACCATGCCCAAAACTGGCGTTCAGCGCCAGAAACAAGGCAAGATTGGCGTTCAACGCCACAAATGGGGCAGAATCCAGCGTTGAACGCCCAACAGGGGCACATTTCTGGCGTTCAGGCGCCAGGAACAGACAGTGAGTTGGCGTCTAACGTCACTCCAGCTTCTAACTCTGGTACGCAATTGCCAGAGAGGGATCAGACACACATAAGTGCTGATAACAACCCCTCTAAAAAGGCTTCTTTAACCACTAAGGTTGAGGAATATAAAGCCAAGATACCTTATCCTCAAAAACTCCGGAAAGAGGAGCAGGATAAGCAATTTGCTCGCTTTGCAGATTATCTAAGCACTCTTGAAATAAAGATCCCATTTGCAGAGGCACTTGAGCAAATACCTTCTTATGCCAAGTTCATGAAAGAGATCTTGAGTCATAAAAAGGAGTGGAGAGAAGCAGAAAGAGTTCTCCTCATTGAAGAATGCAGTGCAGTCATCCTGAAAAGCTTAAAGACCCTGGGAGTTTTCTGATACCATGCATATTAGAAGGTGATTGCACAAAGACAGCTTTATGCGATCTTGGGGCAAGCATCAACCTAATACCTGCATCCACTATCAGGAAGCTTGGCTTAACTGAAGAAGTTAAACCAACCCGGATATGTCTCCAACTTGCTGATGGTTCCACTAAATACCCATCAGGCGTGATTGAGGACATGATTGTCAGAGTTGGGCCATTCGCCTTTCCCACTGACTTTGTTGTGCTGGAAATGGAGGAGCACAAGAGTGCCACTCTCTTTCTAGGAAGACCCTTCCTAGCAACTGGACGATCCCTCATTGACGTCCAACAGGGGGAAATAACCCTGAGAGTCAACGATGACGAGTTCAAGTTGAACGCTGTCAAAGCCATGCAGCATCCAGACACATCAACAGACTGCATGAAAGTTGACCTTATTGACTCTTTGGTAGAAGAGATCAACATGGCTGAGAGTCTCGAATCAGAGTTGGAAAACATCTTTAAAGATGTTCAGCCTGATTTGGAGGATTCAGGGGACACGAAAGAGCCTCTGAACTTTCTTCTGAAAGAGGAAAAACCTCCTAAACCAGAGCTCAAGCCACTGCCACCATCCTTGAAATATGCATTTCTAGGAGAACGTGACACCTTTCCAGTGATCATAAGCTCTGCTTTAAATTCACAGGAAGAGGAAGCACTTATTCAAGTGCTAAGGACACACAAGACAGCTCTTGGGTGGTCCATAGGTGACCTTAAGGGCATAAGCCCAGCTAGATGCATGCACAAAATCCTATTGGAGGATAATGCCAAACCAGTGGTTCAACCACAGAGGCGGCTAAATCCAGCCATGAAGGAAGTGGTGCAGAAAGAGGTCACCAAATTACTAGAGGCTGGGATTATTTATCCCATTTCTGATAGCCCCTGGGTGAGCCCTGTTCAAGTCGTCCCAAAAAGGGAGGCATGACAGTGATTCATAATGAAAAAAATGAACTGGTTCCTACAAGAACAATTACAGGGTGGCGCATGTGTATTGACTACAGAAGGCTCAATACAGCCACCAGAAAGGATCATTTTCCTTTACCATTCATAGACCAGATGCTAGAGAGACTAGCAGGTCATGATTATTACTGCTTTTTGGATGGCTACTCAGGCTATAACCAGATTGCAGTAGATCCCCAGGATCAAGAGAAAACAGCATTCACATGTCCATCCGGAGTGTTTGCTTATAGAAGGATGCCCTTTGGGCTATGCAATGCACCTGCAACCTTCCAGAGATGCATGCTCTCTATTTTCTCTGATATGGTGGAAAAATTTCTGGAAGTCTTCATGGATGACTTCTCAGTATATGGAGACTCATTCAGCTCCTGTCTTGATCACCTAAAACTTGTTCTGAAAAGATGCCAAGAAACCAACCTAGTTTTAAACTGGGAAAAGTGTCACTTCATGGTGACTGAAGGAATTGTTCTTGGGCATAAAATCTCAAACAAGGGAATAGAGGTGGATCAAGCAAAAATAGAGGTAATTGAAAAATTACCACCACCTGCCAATGTTAAGGCAATTAGAAGCTTTCTGGGGCATGCAGGATTCTATAGGAGGTTTATAAAGGATTTTTCAAAAATCGCAAAACCTCTAAGCAATCTGCTAGCTGCTGACACGCCATTTGTGTTTGACACAGCATGCCTACAGGCGTTTGAAACGCTGAAAGCTAAGCTGGTCACAGCACCAGTCATTTCTGCACCAGACTGGACATTGCCATTTGAGTTAATGTGTGATGCCAGTGATCATGCCATTGGTGCAGTATTGGGACAGAGGCATGACAAGCTTCTGCATGTCATTTATTATGCCAGTCGCGTTTTAAATGATGCCCAGAAAAATTACACAACCACAGAAAAGGAATTACTTGCAGTGGTTTACGCCATTGACAAGTTCAGATCCTACTTAGTAGGATCAAAGGTGATTGTGTACACTGACCATGCTGCTCTTAAGTATCTACTCACAAAGCAGGATTCAAAACCCAGACTCATCAGATGGGTATTGCTTCTGCAAGAGTTTGATATAGAAATAAGAGACAGAAAAGGGACAGAGAACCAAGTAGCTGATCATCTGTCCCGAATAGAGCCAGTGGAAGGGACGTCCCTCCCCTTCCTTGAGATCTCTGAGACATTCCCTGATGAGCATCTATTTGCCATTCAGGAAGCACCATGGTTTGCCGATATTGCAAACTATAAAGCTGCAAGGTTCATACCCAAGGAGTACAATAGAATACAAAAAAAGAAACTAATTACTGATGCAAAGTACTACTTGTGGGATGAGCCCTATCTCTTTAAGAGATGTGCAGACGGAATTATCCGTAGGTGTGTCCCCAGAGAGGAAGCACAGAGAATCTTATGGCATTGCCATGGATCTCAATATGGAGGCCATTTCGGAGGTGAGCGAACAGCCACCAAGGTCCTCCAATGTGGCTTCTATTGGCCCACACTCTATAAAGATTCCCGAGAGTTTGTACGTAATTGTGACAGTTGCCAAAGAGCTGGTAATCTGCCTCATGGTTACGCCATGCCTCAACAAGGAATCTTGGAAATAGAGTTGTTTGACGTATGGGGAATTGACTTCATGGGACCTTTCCCACCATCATACTCAAACACTTATATTCTGGTGGCAGTTGACTATGTATCAAAATGGGTTGAGGCTATTGCCACACCCACCAATGATACTAAAACAGTGCTGAAGTTCCTCCAGAAACATATCTTTAGCAGGTTTGGTGTCCCTAGAGTGTTAATCAATGATGGGGGCACTCACTTCTGCAATAAACATCTTTACTCTGCCATGGTTCGGTATGGAATTCGCCACAAGGTGGCCACACCATATCATCCACAAACCAATGGGCAAGCTGAAGTCTCTAACAGAGAATTAAAGAGAATCCTGGAACGGACAGTAAATACCCGTAGAAAGGATTGGGCAAGAAGCTTGGATGATGCTCTGTGGGCTTACAGAACAGCATTTAAGACCCCTATAGGGACCTCTCCATACCAACTCGTGTATGGTAAGGCATGCCACTTGCCCGTGGAACTGGAACATAAGGCCTACTGGGCAACCAGATTCCTAAACTTTGATGCCAAATTAGCAGGAGAAAAACGATTGCTCCAGCTAAATGAGCTAGAGGAATTCAGATTCACAGCTTTCGAAAATGCCAAGCTTTATAAAGAAAAATAAAAAAATTGGCATGACAAAAAGCTGTCATCTAGAATCTTTGAACCAGGATAGAAGGTCCTGTTGTTTAACTCTAGACTCAGGCTATTCCCCGGGAAACTGAAATCCCGGTGGAGGGGACCATACGTGATTACAAGTGTGTCACCATATGGTTATGTGGAGCTTCAAGATATTGATTCTGATAAGAAGTTCATTGTCAATGGACAGAGAATCAAGCATTATCTTGAAGGCAACATTGAGCAAGAATGCTCAAGGCTGAAGCTAGATTAAAAGCTCAGCAAGGTCCAGCTAAAGACAATAAAGAAGCGCTTGCTGGGAGGCAACCCAGCCATGGGGCAACAATCCTCTAAGCATTTTGCCCTATTTTTATTTTTATTTGTTTATATAAAGTTCACTGACACTAAGGTAAAGAATCATTTGCATAAGTTTACAGGGTTACAGAAGGAATCTACACACAAAACAGAGATAGGGAGCTTACTGGCAAGAAAACGCCAGTGAAGGCCATTTTGGGCATTCAGCGCCCAAAATGGGCATCCAGTGGGTGCTGAACGCCAGTAAGGATAGCTATCTGGCGTTCAACGCCAGAAAAGGGCAACAACTGGGCGTTGAACGCCCAGGAGAGCAGCATTTGGGCGTTGAACGCCCAAAACAGGCAGTGTTTGGGCGTTCAAACGCCAGGATGGTGGGGAGGAGCTCTCCTTCTACCCATCTCCTTCTTTTTCTTTTGCTTGAGGACAAGCAAAGCTCTAAGTTTGGTGTGCTTATCCATGATCACTAAGATCATGGCCCCTAAAGGAAAACAACCCACTCCAAGAGGAGCAAGGGCGTGATTTAAAGGAACTGAAGCGCCAGAAATTCTCTCTTGAAGAACCAAGCACCTCACAGACTAGAGGAACATCCACTTCCCAAACCTCAAGGTTGTTGAGTTCTAATCTTAGCCTTAACTCTGTGATAACTGTTCTTATTTTAATTTTACCTTAGAAGTCATATAATAGTAATTAGTATCTATTTGATTTTATCTCCAATGAAGCTATAGTTTATTTTTCTCATCATCATTAGACATGAATAAAATAGTAGATCTTTTGAATAAGAAGCAATAAAATCTCGAGTTTAAATAAAACAAATTCTAATTGGTTAAATGTGGTGGCAATGCTTTCTGTCTTCTGAATGAATGCTTGAACAGCGCATATGTCTTTTGAATTTGTTGTTTAAGACTGTTAAATATGTTGGCTCTTGAAAGAATAATGAACATGAGACATGTTATTGATAATCTGAAAAATCATAAAAATGATTCTTGAAGCAAGAAAAAGCAGCAAAGAACAAAGCTTGCAGAAAGAAAAAAAAAAAAAGCAAGCAGAAAAAGCCAATAACCCTTAAAACCAAAAGGCAAGGGCAATTAAAAAGGATCCCAAGGCTTTGAGCATCAGTGGATAGGAGGGCCTAAAGGACTGAAATCCTGGTCTAAGCGGCTAAACCAAGCTGTCCCTAACCATGTGCTTGTGGCGTGAAGGTGTCAAGTGAAAACTTGAGACTGAGCGGTTAAAGTCAAGGTCCAAAGCAAAAAGAAGAGTGTGCTTAAGAACTCTGGACACCTCTAATTGGGGACTTTAGCAAAGCTGAGTCACAATCTGAAAAGGTTCACCCAATTATGTGTCTGTGGCATTTATGTATCCGGTGGTAATACTGGAAAACAAAATGCTTAGGGCCACGGCCAAGACTCATAAAGAAGCTGTGTTCAAGAATCATCACACTGAACTAAGAGAATCAATAACACTATCTGAATTCTGAGTTCCTATAGATGCCAATCACTCTGAGCTTCAATGGATAAAGTGAGATGCCAAAACTGTTCAGAAGCAAAAAGCTACTAGTCCCGCTCATCTAATTAGAATCTGAGCTTCAATCAAAAACTCTGAGATATTATTGCTTCTCAACCTATTAGTCTTCTATTTTATTTGTCTAGTTGCTTGAGGACAAGCAATAGTTTAAGTTTGGTGTTGTGATGAGTGGATATTTTATACGCTTTTTGGGGATAATTTGATATAGTTTAGAGTATGTTTTAGTTAGTTTTTAGTCTATTTCTAGTAGTTTTTAGGAAAAATTCTTATTTCTGGACTTTACTATGAGTTGTGTGTTTTTCTGTAATTTCAGGTATTTTTCTGGCTGAAATTGAAGGAGCTGAGCAAAAATCTGATTCAGGCTGAAAAAGGACTGCTGATGCTGTTGGATTCTGACCTCCCTGCACTCAAAGTGGATTTTCTGGAGCTACAGAACTCAAAATGGCATGCTTCCAATTGCGTTGGAAATTAGACATCCAGGGCTTTCCAGCAATATATAATAGTCCATACTTTGCACAAGGATAGACGATGTAAACTGGCGTTCAACGCCAGTTCTCTGCCCAATTCTGGCGTCCAGCGCCAGAAAAGGATAAAAAACTGGAGTTGAACGCCCAAACTGGCATAAAAACTGGCGTTCAACTCCACAAATGGCCTCTGCACGAAATCTCAGCCCCAGCACACACCAAGTGGGCCCCAGCACACCAAGTGGGCCCCAGAAGTGGATCTCTGCATCATCCATCATAGTCCACTCATATTTTGTAACCCTAGGCTACTAGTTCAGTATTTAAACAACTTTTAGAGACTTATTTTGTATCTCATGACATTTCAGATCTAAACTTTGTATTCTCTGACGGCATGAGTCTCTAAACCCCATTGTTGGGGGTGAGGAGCTCTGCTATGTCTCGATGAATTAATGCAAGTATTTCTGTTTTCCATTCAAACACGCTTGTTCCTATCTAAGATGTTCATTCGCGCTTAACTGTGATGGAGGTGATGATCTGTGACATTCATCACCTTCCTCAAATCATGAACATGTGCTTGACAACCACCTCCGTTCTATATACGATTGAATGAGCGTCTCTTAGATTCCTTAATCAGAATCTCCGTGGTATAAGCTAGAACTGATGGCGGCATTCATGAGAATCCGGAAAGTCTAAACCTTGTCTGTGGTATTCCGAGTAGGATTCAAGGATTGAATGACTGTGACGAGCTTCAAACTCCTGAAGGCTGGGCGTTAGTGACAGACGCAAAAGGATAGTAAATCCTATTCCAATCGGATCGAGAACCAACCGGTGATTAGCCGTGCTGTGACAGAGCGCGTGAGCGTAGTTTTCACTGGAAGGATGGAAGGTAGCCATTGACAACGGTGATCCACCAACACACAGCTTGCCATAGGAGGACATGCGTGCGTGAATCAGAAGACAGAGGAAAGCAGAGATTCAGAAGACAAAGCATCTCCAAAACTCCAACATATTCTCCATTACTGCACAACAAGTAACCTTTAATTTATGCTCTACTGGCTATTCATAATTCAACTGATAAACATAATTGACTTCCTGACTAAGATTTACAAGATAACCATAGATTGCTTCAAACCAACAATCTCCGTGGGATTCGACCCTTACTCACGTAAGGTATTACTTGGACGACCCAGTGCACTTGCTGGTTAGTGGTACGCGTTGTGAAAAGTGTGATTCACAATTCGTGCACCAAGGAATCACCCAAACTTTGGGTGGGGAAATCAACAAGACCAAAGCCTTGATCAAAGACGCCCAAATCCAAACAATGCAGCCACCGAACACTTCACATCTAGACCATATCAACACCCCCATAACAAGACCTCTCCACATTCATATCAAGGCCAGAATAACCCTACTCAGCCTGACTTGTCATCATTTGATGAAAGAATCTCAAGGATTGAGAATCTACTTGAAGGCCTAAGCAAGGAGATTCAAGACAACAAGGTCTTCAAGGAGGAAGTGCGAGCCAGTTTCAAGAACCAGGGAGACACAATCAAGAGGTTGGAATCTCAAGTAGGATATCTCTCTGAGCAAATTCCCAAACCCACAGATGGATTCCCAAGTGACACAGAGAAGAATCCGAGAGGTGAAACAAAGAAGGTAAGATGGGAAGATTGCAAGAAGGTCACTATAAGTGATAAGGAGACTGAGGACAAGCCAAGCAAGCTGTCAGAACAACTTGAAGATACCTCAGTAGAGGAGGTGGAAAAAGATTACCAAGAACTAGAAATCTCAAAATAGGAGTTGCTGAGACTCTCCGTACCTTTTCCCCAACTGCTCAAGGGAGCTGTGGAGAGGAGAATATACTCAAGATTTCTTGACTTATTCGCATCTCTGCATGTGAACATACCATTCATCAAGACTATCCAACAAATTCCTGCATTCATCAAGTACATGAAGGAGTTGCTTCCCAGGAAAAGCTCACTCAAGGGAGGCCAAACTATTGTGATGAACAAGGAGTGCAGTGCCCTCATTCAACCGCAGTTGCCTACAAAAAGAAAAGATCCAGGGAGTTATCATGTCCCCTGTGCCATAGGAGAAACAATGTTTGATAGAGCACTCTGCGATTTGGGAGCAAGCATCAACTTAATGCCTCTATCCCTGGTGAAGAGGCTGCAGATCAATGAGATATTGCCCACAGATGTAGTCATCAGGCTGGCTGACAAAACTCAAAAACAAGCAAGAGGGGTGGTGGAAAACGTGTTGTTAAAGGTGGGGAAATACTTTCTTCCCACAGACTTTGTCATCTTGGACATGGAAGAGAGTCACACTCACCCAATCATATTGGGAAGACCATTCCTAGCTACAGCCAGAGCACTCATAGACGTGGAGCGAGGGGAGCTAATATTGAGGATCCATGATGAACAACTCAGCTTCAATGTCTTCAAACTCTCCCAAGAAACTGACCAAGAAAACAAAGAACCAAGCAATGATCATAACGGGATGCTGACAGAGGAAACAAGCACTGAGGCACCACCAACACATCTGAGAACCCCACTGAATGATGAACACGGCAAACAGCAATCGTCACAGCTCAAGGAGAAGCTGGAGGAACCTAAACCAGCAGAGGCATGTGAAGACAACAACAAAATTCACTTAAAAGAAGAAGTCGCCAAGAACAGGGAAGCATCAAAAGAGACAAAGAAGAAGGTACCAAGGGGGTGGAGGAACAAGAAGATCCCTACGGAAGGCCTCTCTCCAGGAGATAAAGTGATTTCAGCTTACTTCCCAGAATTCCCCCCTAATCTCCCCACTGTACCATCTCAGTTACCTAAGGTCTTCACTATCAACAGAGTTCTTTCCTTGGAACATGTAGAGATCATTGATACAACCAATGGATATAAGTCCAAGGCAAGAGGGGAGGACTTGAAGCATTATCAACCACCCTGATGAAGGAGAAACGTCAAGCTAGTGACGCTAAAGAAGCGCTTCATGGGAGGCAACCCATGTTTTATTAGCTTTTACTAGTGAATAAGTCAATATTCATAAATTCTAACCCAAACTTGGTGAAGTCCTTATATTGCAGTATATAGTGAAGAACAAGTTTGGTGTTCAAAGCATACCAAGAAAGCATGAATGCAACAGAGAGCATTCTAGTCTTGGAGCTTTGAATAGAACTTTTCATCACAGTGCTTCAAACTAAGTTTGGTGTCACCCCATGGTGCCACCAAAATGCATATAAGGATACACAACTAGTTAGTAGTTGGAGTTCATGAATAAACAATCTAATCTTTTCTTCTTTCTATTATTCTAGCCATAAAATTTAAATTGATTTTTTTTATATTTGATCTTTATAGGGAAAGGAAAGGAGCATTGAAGGAGATTGATTGGACAATTTAATGGGAAAAATTCGGCCACTTCATGAGGAGGGCACTACACACGTGCCTCAAGGGAGAATGCATTGGGAATGGTTGCCATGCAACATTGGAGGAAGAACAAACTTGGAAAGCGAACCAACTCCATCATAAAGTTGAGAATCCTCGTGCTTACTCCATACACAACCCCATCCGTTCATCATACACCTGATGTGCGGAAAACGATCCGACACAAAACTCACCGGCAAGTATACCGGGTCGCATCAAGTAATAAAACTCACGGGAGTGAGGTCGATCCCACAAGGATTGAAGGATTGAGCAACTTTAGTTTAGTGGTTGAATTAGTCAAGCAAACAAGTGTTGATTGTGTGAAATTGTGTTGACAGGAATTAAATTGCATAGAATGTAAAGGGGAGTGGGTGATTTGCAGGAAATTAAAGGGAACAAAAAGAAAAAAAGCTGAATCTTAAAGTGCAAGTAATGTAAATTGCAGAAACTTAAAGTGCAAGAAATATAAATGACTTGAAAAATAAAAGGGGAATGGGAATTGGATCTGCAGGAATTAAACAGGGAAAAGCAAAACTTAACAGAATGAAGAGTAGTTGATGTAATTAGTTGAACCGGATCTCAAAACTAAAAGGAAAATAAACTTGGTGCAGTAATTAAACAAGGAAATTAAAATGGAAACTAATAGATCTCAGGACCCAAGAGACTAGATAACTAAGTCTAGATCTCAATGCCTTCTTAGATCCAAATTTAGAGAGCAAATGCCAAATTAAAGAAGAGAGCAATGTAGAAATGTAAATTCAAGTTCAATTTTCCAGAAGCTACAGTAAGAAAAACAGAGAGATCTCAAGGTGAGATTGAGACAGAATTTCCTCAATTCTTCAACACCCAAGACTCAAGACAAGTGTAGATGAAATTGAAAAACAAGAAAACTAAGAGGAAGAGAATTCAATTCTCCTTCCCCAAGACTCAGAATCTCCAAAAAACTCAAAACCCAAAAGCTCTCTACTGTGAATACTATGAAAATTCTTAAAGAAAACTCTCAAAAGAAAAGCTCTCCTTTAAAACTTCAAATCCTAAGCTATTTATACACTTTCTTCAAATGATCATTAAGCCTTGAATTGGGCCTTTAGTCTTGATGGAATTGGGTTGATAATAGCCTCCGTTGATTGCTCTTGGTGTTGGGAAGAAATCCATTTGTGAACCGGGCCATGAACCATTCACGTTTGAGTCAATGTTTGAGGCAAATGTTGACTCAAACGTCCCTTGTGTGAGGCATTATGCAGATACCCTTCTTGCTGTCATCCACGTTTGAGCCAACGTTTGAGGTCAAACGTGAGCTCAAACGTGGTTCTTCCCAGGCTCCCTTTTTGGCCAACGTTTGGCCCAACGTTTGAGGCAAACGTTGGCGCAAACGTGGCTCATCTAAACCATCAATCAGGGGTGCTTTGCCATGCTCTTCCTTGCCAAAATGTAGCCAACGTTTGACCTCACGTTTGAGGCAAACATTGGCTCAAACGTTGCCGTGCCCAGGAGTGCTCTTTTTCATTCTTTTTGGCGCCAACGTTTGACCTCACGTTTGAGGCAAACATTGGCGCAAACGTTGCCTTCCCCTGCTTCTTCTTCAGCCAACGTTTGCCTCAACGTTTCAGGCAAACATTGGCGCAAACGTTGGCTCTTCTCCAGGGTGTTCTTCATCTGCTTCTCACGTTTGAGTTAACGATTGAGACAAACGTTAGCTCAAACGTGAATCCCTCTTTTTTCAAGCCCATTCTTGCAACCTTCCTCCAAGCTTTATTCCACCTATCATCAATCAACAATTGTATCAAAGCTATGCCACAATCATGAGAGTTATTCTTCTTCTTGTCATATGAGCAATTATGGCACAAAAACTCATGAAAATACATCAATTTATCCATGGTTAATTGAATCAAAGGAAACATGAAATTCAACCCAATTGGCTTATGGTGGACGAAATTGTGATCACATTAATGTAGTACTCTTTGTTATTGTATGGAATCATTATTATGGCTCTTTACTATGTGTGGACACAACTCCGTTCAACTAACCAGCAAGTGCACTGGGTCGTCCAAGTAATACCTTACGTGAGTAAGGGTCGAATCCCACGGAGATTGTTGGTATGAAGCAAGCTATGGTCACCTTGCAAATCTCAGTCAGGCGGATTTAAACATGATATTTTATTAGATTCAAATAAACAATAAAAGGGATAGAGATACTTATGTAGATTCATTTCCAGGGATTTCAGATAAGCGAATGGAGATGCTTTTCGTTCCTCTGAACCTCTGCTTTCCTGCTATCTTCATCCAATCAGTCTTACTCCTTTCCATGGCTGGCTGTATGCAAGGGCATCACCGTTGTCAGTGGCTACATCCCCTCCTCTCAGTGAATCATATGCTCACGCACCCTGTCACGGCACGGCTATTCATCTGTCGGTTCTCGATCATGCTGGAATAGGATTCACCCTCCTTTTGCGTCTGTCACTAACGCCCAGCACTCGCGAGTTTGAAGCTCGTCACAGTCATTCAATCATTGAATCCTACTCAGAATACCACAGACAAGGTTTAGACCTTCCGGATTCTCTTGAATGCCGCCATCATTCTAGCTTACGCCACGAAGATTCTTGTTAGGAGATCTAAGAGATATTCGTTCTAGCTTAATTCATGTAGAATGGAAGTGTTTGTCAGGCACGCGTTCATAAGGGAGAAGGATGATGAGCGTCACACATAATCATCACCTTCATCACGTTCTTGAGTGCGAATGGATATCTTAGAAGAGAAATAAGAAGAATTGAATAGAAAATAGTAGTACTTTGCATTAATCTCTGAGGAACAGCAGAGCTCCACACCTTAATCTATGGAGTGTAGAAACTCTACCGTATGAAAATACATAAGTGAAGGTCCAGGCATGGCCGAGATGGCCAGCCCCCTAAAACGTGATCAATAGTCTCCTCAGATGTACAATGGAATAAAACTGAGACCAAAGATGCCTAATACAATAGTAAGAGGTCCTATTTATAATAAACTAGTCACTAGGGTTTACATGAGTAAGTATTTGATGTATAAATCCACTTCCGGGGCCCACTTGGTGTGTGTTTGGGCTGAGCCTGAGTGTAGCACGTGCAGAGGCCATTTGTGGAGTTGAACGCCAAGTTCTGTGCCAGTTTGGGCGTTCAACTCTGGTTTTGGATCCTTTTCTGGCGCTGGACGCCAGATTTGGGCAGAAGGCTGGCGTTGAACGCCAGTTTACGTCGTCAATTCTTGCCCAAAGTATGGACTATTATATATTTCTGGAAAGCCCTGGATGTCTACTTTCCAACGCAATTGGAAGCGCGCCATTTCGAGTTCTTTAGCTCCAGAAAATCCACTTTGAGTGCAGGGAGGTCAGAATCCAACAGCATCAGCAGTCCTTTTTCAACCTCTGAATCTGATTTCTGCTCAAGTCCCTCAATTTCAGCCAGAAAATACCTGAAATCACAGAAAAACACACAAACTCATAGTAAAGTCCAGAAATGTGAATTTTAACATAAAAACTAAGGAAAACATCCCTAAAAGTAACTAGATCCTACTAAAAACATACTAAAAACAATGCCAAAAAGCGTATAAATTATCCGCTCATCACAACACCAAACTTAAATTGTTGCTTGTCCCCAAGCAACTGAAAATCAAATAGGATAAAAAGAAGAGAATATACTATAAATTCCAAACTATCAATGAAACAGAGCTTCAATCATATGAGCGGGACTTATAGCTTTTTGCCTCTTGAATAGTTTTGGCATCTCACTTTATCCATTGAGGTTCAGAATGATTGGCATCTATAGGAACTCAGAGTTCAGATAGTGTTATTGATTCTCCTAGTTCAGTATGATGATTCTTGAACACAGCTTCTTTATGAGTCTTGGCCGTGGCCCTAAGCACTTTGTTTTCCAGCATTACCACCGGATACATAAATGCCACAGACACATAATTGGGTGAACCTTTTCAGATTGTGACTCAGCTTTGCTAAAGTCCCCAATTAGAGGTGTCCAAGATTCTTAAGCACACTCTTTTTTTGCTTTGGACCTTGACTTTAACCGCTCAGTCTCAAGTTTTCACTTGACACCTACACGCCACAAGCACATGGTTAGGGACAGCTTGGTTTAGCCGCTTAGACCAGGATTTTATTCCTTTAGGCCCTCCTATCCACTGATGCTCAAAGCCTTGGGATCCTTTTTATTTGCCCTTGCCTTTTGGTTTTAAGGGTTATTGGCTTTTTCTGCTTGCTTTTTCTTTTTCTTTCTATTTTTTTTTATTTTTTTTTCGCCTAATTTTTTTTTCTCTTTTTTTTTTTTCTGCAAGCTTTGTTTTTTTTTTTTTTTTTTTTTGCTGCTTTTTCTCGCTTCAAGAATCATTTTTATGATTTTTCAGATTATCAAATAACATGTCTCCTAGTCATCATTCTTTCAAGAGCCAACATATTTAACATTCTTAAACAACAACTTCAAAAGACATATGCACTGTTCAAGCATACATTCAGAAAACAAGAAGCATTGTCACCACATCAATATAATTAAACTAAGTTCAAGGATAAATTCGAAACTCATGTACTTCTTGTTCTTTTGGATTAAAACATTTTTCATTTAAGAGAGGTGATGGATTCATAGGATATTTATAACTTTAAGACAGAGTTACTAACTACTAATGATCATGTAATGAAGACACAAACATAGATAAGCACATAACATAGAAAACGAAAAATAGAGAAAGTAAGAACAAGGAATGAGTCCACCTTAGTGATGTCCTTGAGCTCTTCTATGTCTCTTCCTTGTCTTTGCTGCTCCTCCTTCATTGCTTTTAGATCTTCTCTGATTTCATGAAGGATGATGGAGTGCTCTTGATGTTCCACCCTTAGTTGCTTCCAATAATTGTGTGGAAGAAAATGTATCCCCTGAGGTATCTCAGGGATCTCTTGATTTGCAGTCAAATGTTCTACCACTGAGCTATAGACCCTTGATGGAAGCTTTTGTCTTCCCTTTCCTCTTTTCTAGAGGTTTCTCTGGCCTTAGGTGCCATCAATGGTTATGGAAAAAAACAAAAAAAGCTATGCTTTTACCACACCAAACTTAGAATGTTGCTCGCCCTCGAGCAAAAGAAGAAAGAATAGAAGAATAAGAAGAAGATATGGAGGAGATGGATGGGAGTGTGTATTTGGCCATATGGGTGGGATTGGGTGGGAGAGAGATGTTGAATTTTGAAGGTAGTGGTTGTATGGATGTGAGTGGTAAATGGAAAGTAGAAGGGATGATCATGAATGGGAAGAGAGATGATGAGGTAGGTGGGGATCCTGTGGGGTCCACAGATCCTGAGGTGTCAAGGCATTTACATCCCTGCACCAATTTAGGCATGTAAAATGCCCTTGCACACAACTCTGGGCGTTCAACGCCAGGTTGGTGCCCATTTTGGGCGTTCAACGCCCCTTTGCTGCCATTTCTGGCGTTGAACGCCAGAACCATGCTTGTTCTGGGCGTTCAGCGCCAGGATGCTCCCATTCTGGGCGTTCAGCGCCAGAACTATGCTCTGTTCTGGCGTTTGAACGCCAGGCAGATGCTCCTCCAGGGTGTGGTTTTTCTTCTGCTGTTTTTGATTCTGTTTTCAATTTTTATATTTATTTTGTGACTCCACATGATCATGAACCTAAGAAAACATGAAAAACAAAAAAATAAGAATTAGATAAACATTGGGTTGCCTCCCAACAAGCGCTTCTTTAATGTCAATAGCTTGACAGTGGGCTCTCATGGAGCCTCACAGATATGCAGAGCTTTGTTGAGACTCTCCAACACCAAACTTAGAGTTTGGATATGGGAGTTCAACACCAAACTTAGAGTTTGGTTGTGGCCTCCCAACACCAAACTTAGAGTTTGACTGTGGGGGCTCTGGTTGACTCTGCTTTGAGAGAAGCTTTTCAAGCTTCCTCTCCATGGTTGCAGAGGGAGATCCTTGAGTTTTGAATACAAGGGAGTTCTCATTCCATTGAAGGACTATTTCACCTCTGTCAACATCAATCACAGCTCTTGCTGTGGCCAGGAAAGGTCTTCCTAGGATGATGGATTCATCCTCTTCCTTTACAATATCCAGGACTATGAAATCAGTAGGTATGTAAAGGCCCTCAACCTTTACTAATACATCTTCTACTTGTCCATAAGCCTGTCTTCTTGAGCTGTCTGCCATCTCTAGTGAGATTTTAGCAGCTTGCACCCCATAGATTCCCAGTTTCTCTATTACAGAGAGGGGCATGAGGTTTATTCCTGAACCAAGGTCACACAGAGCCTTAAAGATCATGGTGCCTATGGTACAGGGTATTATGAACTTTCCAGGATCCTGTCTCTTCTGAGGCAATGTCAGTTGATCCAGATCACTTAGTTCATTGATGAACAAGGGAGGTTCAACTTCCCAAGTATTAATGCCAAATAATTTGGCATTCAGCTTCATGATTGCACCAAGAAACTTGGCAGTTTGCTCTTCAGTGACATCCTCATTCTCTTCAGAAGAGGAATACTCATCAGAGCTCATGAAGGGCATAAGGAGGTTCAATGGAAGCTCTATGGTCTCTAGATGAGCCTCAGAGTCCCTTGGTTCCCCAGAGGGAAGCTCCTTATTGATCACTGGACGTCCCAGGAGGTCTTCCTCCTTGGGATTCACATCCTCTCCTCTCCTCACAGGTTCGGCCAGGGCACTTATGTCAATGGCCTTGCACTCTCCTTTTGGATTCTCTTCTGTATTGCTTGGGAGAGTACTAGGAGAGATTTCAGTGATCCTTTTACTCAGCTGGCCCACTTGTGCTTCCAGATTTCTAATGGAAGACCTTGTTTCATTCATGAAACTTACAGTGGCCTTAGATAGATCAGAGACTAGATTTGCTAAATTAGAAGCATTTTGTTCAGAGTTCTCTGTCTGTTGCTGAGTTGATGATGGAAAAGGTTTGCTATTGCTAAACCTGTTTCTTCCAGCTTTATTAAAGCCTTGTTGGGGCTTTTGATCCTTCCATGAGAAATTTGGATGATTTCTCCATGTTGAGTTATAGGTGTTTCCATAAGGTTCACCTAAGTAATTTACCTCTGCTATTGCAGGGTTCTCAGGATCATAGGCTTCTTCTTCAGAAGATGCCTCTTGAGTACTGTTGGATGCAGCTTGCATTCCATGCAGACTCTGAGAAATCATATTGACTTGCTGAGTCAATATTTTATTCTGAGCCAATATGGCATTCAGAGTATCAACCTCAAGAACTCCCTTCTTCATAGGCGTCCCATTACTCACAGGATTCCTTTCAGAAGTGTACATGAACTGGTTATTAGCAACAATGTCAATGAGTTCTTGAGCCTCTGCAGGCGTTTTCTTTAGGTGAATGGATCCACCTGCAGAGGTGTCCAATGACATCTTAGATAACTCAGACAGACCATCATAGAATATATCCAGGATGGTCCATTCTGAAAGCATGTCAGAAGGACACTTTTTGGTCAACTGTTTGTATCTTTCCCAAGCTTCATAGAGAGATTCACCTTCTTTCTGTCTGAAGGTTTGAACATCCGCTCTAAGCTTGCTCAGCTTTTGAGGAGGAAAGTACTTGGCTAAGAAAGCCGTGACCAGCTTATCCCAAGAGTTCAGGCTGTCTTTGGGTTGAGAGTCCAACCAACTTCTAGCTCTGTCTCTTACAGCAAAGGGGAAAAGCATGAGCCTGTAGACTTCAGGATCTATTCCATTAGTCTTAACAGTATCACATATCTGCAAGAACTCAGTTAAGAACTGAAAAGGATCTTCAGATGGAAGTCCATGAAACTTGCAGTTCTGCTGCATCAGAGAAACTAACTGAGGTTTCAGCTCAAAGTTGTTTGCTCCAATGGCAGGAATGGAGATGCTTCTTCCATGTAAATTGGAATTAGCTGCAGTAAAGTCACCAAGCATCCTCCTTGCATTATTATTATTTTCGGCTGCCATCTCCTCTGCCTGTTCGAAAATTTCTGAAAGGTTATCTCTGGATTGTCGTATTTTAGATTCTCTTAATTTTCTATTCAGATTCCTTTCAGGTTCTGGATCTGCTTCCACAAGAATGTTCTTATCCTTGCTCCTGCTCATAAGAAAGAGGAGAGAAAAAGAAAAGAAGAGGAATCCTCTATGTCACAGTAAAGAGGATCCTTATTGTTAGTAGAAGAAAAGAAGAAGAAATTCGAACACAGATAGAGGATGGGGTTCGAATTTGGTGATGATGTGAGGAAGTAATGTTAGTCAATGAATGAATAAATAGAATAGGATGAGAGAGAGGGGGGAATTTTCGAAAATTATTTTTGAAAAGGAGTTAGTGATTTTTGAAAATGGTTTTTGAAAAATTGTTAGTAATTTTCGAAAATTAAGTTTTAAAAATTAAAATAATTAATAAATTAAAAAGAAATTTTGAAAAAGGGGAGAGATATTTTCGAAAATGAGAGAGAGAGAGTTAGTTAGGTGGTTTTGAAAAAGTTAAGAAACAAACAAAAAGTTAGTTAGTTAGTTGAAACAAATTTTGAAAAGATAGGAAGTTAGGAAGTTAGAAAAGATATTTTGAAAAGATATTTTTGAAAAAGATAAGATAAGAAGATATTTTTGAAAAGATATGATTGAAGTTAGTTTTGAAAAAGATTTGATTTTTAAAATCTCAATTAATGACTTGATTCATAAGAAATCACAAGATATGATTCTAGAACTTAAAGTTTGAATCTTTCTTAACAAGCAAGTAACAAACTTCAAATTTTTGAATCAAAACTTTAATTGATTATGTTATTTTCGAAAATTATGATATAAAATAAGAAAAAGGTTTTTGAAAATTATTTTTTTGGAATTTTCGAAAATAATCATGAATTTTGAAAAAGATTTTGAATTTTGAAAAAGATTTTGAAAAAGATAAGATTTTCAAATTGAAAATTTGATTTGACTCATAAGAAACAACTTTGATTTTAAAAATTTTTGAAAAAGTCAACTCAATTTTTCGAATTTGATGAGAGAAAAAGGGAAAGATATTTTTTTGATTTTGAATTTTTATGATGCAAGAGAGAAAAACACTAAAAAGATGCAATGCATGAAATTTTTAGATCAAAACAATGAATGCATGCATGAATGCTATGAATGTCAAGATGAACACCAAGAACACTATGAAGATCAAGATGAACATCAAGAACATATTTTTGAAAAATTTTTAATGCAAAGAAAACATGCAAGACACCAAACTTAGAATTCTTTAATGCTTACACACTAAGAATTCAAGAATGCATATGATAAACATGAAAAGACACAAAACAAAAAATTATCAAGATCAAACAAGAAGACTTACCAAGAACAACTTGAAGATCATGAAGAACACTATGAATGCATGAAATTTTCGAAAAATGCTAGATGCATATGCATGTGACACCAAACTTATGATATGACTCAAGACTCAAACAAAAAACATGAAATATTTTTTATTATTATGATTTTATGATTTTTTTTGGATTTTTAACTTATATTTTTCAAAAATTATTTAGAAAAAAAGAAAAATAAGGATTCAAAATTTTTAATATGAATTCCAGGAATCTTATGCTCTAAAGCTCCAATCAAAGGGTCAGGCATGGCTTAATAGCCAGCCAAGCTTTAGTATGTAAATCAGAAACAGTAGCAGGTGGATTAACTCCAACTAGCTTGCTCTTGATAACAAATTGCTGCCTCAGTCCAAATAAATTTAGACATGGCTTTACAGCCAGCCAGGATGCAACATATAATTACATGGGCTGAAGTGATTAGTTGAATACCAATCCCAAAGTAGTTTGGGTATGGCTTTACAGCCAGATATGATTCAACATATTTCATGAAATACTAGAATTCATTCTTAAAAATTTTGAAGCCATAGAATAATTTATTTTTGAAAACAGTTTTATTATTATATTTTTTTTTCGAAAACATATGAGAGATTTTTGAAAATATTTTTGAAAAATTTTTGAAAAGAAAATAAAAAGAAAATTACCTAATCTGAGCAACAAGATGAACCGTCAGTTGTCCAAACTCAAACAATCCCCGGCAACGGCGCCAAAAACTTGGTGGACGAAATTGTGATCACATTAATGTAGTACTCTTTGTTATTGTATGGAATCATTATTATGGCTCTTTACTATGTGTGGACACAACTCCGTTCAACTAACCAGCAAGTGCACTGGGTCGTCCAAGTAATACCTTACGTGAGTAAGGGTCGAATCCCACGGAGATTGTTGGTATGAAGCAAGCTATGGTCACCTTGCAAATCTCAGTCAGGCGGATTTAAACATGATATTTTATTAGATTCAAATAAACAATAAAAGGGATAGAGATACTTATGTAGATTCATTGCCAGGGATTTCAGATAAGCGAATGGAGATGCTTTTCGTTCCTCTGAACCTCTGCTTTCCTGCTATCTTCATCCAATCAGTCTTACTCCTTTCCATGGCTGGCTGTATGCAAGGGCATCACCGTTGTCAGTGGCTACATCCCCTCCTCTCAGTGAATCATATGCTCACGCACCCTGTCACGGCACGGCTATTCATCTGTCGGTTCTCGATCATGCTGGAATAGGATTCACCCTCCTTTTGCGTCTGTCACTAACGCCCAGCACTCGCGAGTTTGAAGCTTGTCACAGTCATTCAATAATTGAATCCTACTCAGAATACCACAGACAAGGTTTAGACCTTCCGGATTCTCTTGAATGCCGCCATCATTCTAGCTTACGCCACGAAGATTCTTGTTAGGAGATCTAAGAGATATTCGTTCTAGCTTAATTCATGTAGAACGGAAGTGTTTGTCAGGCACGCGTTCATAAGGGAGAAGGATGATGAGCGTCACACATAATCATCACCTTCATCACGTTCTTGAGTGCGAATGGATATCTTAGAAGAGAAATAAGAAGAATTGAATAGAAAATAGTAGTACTTTGCATTAATCTCTGAGGAACAGCAGAGCTCCACACCTTAATCTATGGAGTGTAGAAACTCTACCGTATGAAAATACATAAGTGAAGGTCCAGGCATGGCCGAGATGGCCAGCCCCCTAAAACGTGATCAATAGTCTCCTCAGATGTACAATGGAATAAAACTGAGACCAAAGATGCCTAATACAATAGTAAGAGGTCCTATTTATAATAAACTAGTCACTAGGGTTTACATGAGTAAGTATTTGATGTATAAATCCACTTCCGGGGCCCACTTGGTGTGTGTTTGGGCTGAGCCTGAGTGTAGCACGTGCAGAGGCCATTTGTGGAGTTGAACGCCAAGTTCTGTGCCACTTTGGGCGTTCAACTCTGGTTTTGGATCCTTTTCTGGCGCTGGACGCCAGATTTGGGCAGAAGGCTGGCGTTGAACGCCAGTTTACGTCGTCAATTCTTACCCAAAGTATGGACTATTATATATTTCTGGAAAGCCCTGGATGTCTACTTTCCAACGCAATTGGAAGCGCGCCATTTCGAGTTCTTTAGCTCCAGAAAATCCACTTTGAGTGCAGGGAGGTCAGAATCCAACAGCATCAGCAGTCCTTTTTCAACCTCTGAATCTGATTTCTGCTCAAGTCCCTCAATTTCAGCCAGAAAATACCTGAAATCACAGAAAAACACACAAACTCATAGTAAAGTCCAGAAATGTGAATTTTAACATAAAAACTAAGGAAAACATCCCTAAAAGTAACTAGATCCTACTAAAAACATACTAAAAACAATGCCAAAAAGCGTATAAATTATCCGCTCATCACAACACCAAACTTAAATTGTTGCTTGTCCCCAAGCAACTGAAAATCAAATAGGATAAAAAGAAGAGAATATACTATAAATTCCAAACTATCAATGAAACAGAGCTTCAATCATATGAGCGGGACTTATAGCTTTTTGCCTCTTGAATAGTTTTGGCATCTCACTTTATCCATTGAGGTTCAGAATGATTGGCATCTATAGGAACTCAGAGTTCAGATAGTGTTATTGATTCTCCTAGTTCAGTATGATGATTCTTGAACACAGCTTCTTTATGAGTCTTGGCCGTGGCCCTAAGCACTTTGTTTTCCAGCATTACCACCGGATACATAAATGCCACAGACACATAATTGGGTGAACCTTTTCAGATTGTGACTCAGCTTTGCTAAAGTCCCCAATTAGAGGTGTCCAAGATTCTTAAGCACACTCTTTTTTTGCTTTGGACCTTGACTTTAACCGCTCAGTCTCAAGTTTTCACTTGACACCTACACGCCACAAGCACATGGTTAGGGACAGCTTGGTTTAGCCGCTTAGACCAGGATTTTATTCCTTTAGGCCCTCCTATCCACTGATGCTCAAAGCCTTGGGATCCTTTTTATTTGCCCTTGCCTTTTGGTTTTAAGGGTTATTGGCTTTTTCTGCTTGCTTTTTCTTTTTCTTTCTATTTTTTTTTTATTTTTTTTTCGCCTAATTTTTTTTTCTCTTTTTTTTTTTTTCTGCAAGCTTTGTTTTTTTTTTTTTTTTTTTTGCTGCTTTTTCTCGCTTCAAGAATCATTTTTATGATTTTTCAGATTATCAAATAACATGTCTCCTAGTCATCATTCTTTCAAGAGCCAACATATTTAACATTCTTAAACAACAACTTCAAAAGACATATGCACTGTTCAAGCATACATTCAGAAAACAAGAAGCATTGTCACCACATCAATATAATTAAACTAAGTTCAAGGATAAATTCGAAACTCATGTACTTCTTGTTCTTTTGGATTAAAACATTTTTCATTTAAGAGAGGTGATGGATTCATAGGATATTTATAACTTTAAGACAGAGTTACTAACTACTAATGATCATGTAATGAAGACACAAACATAGATAAGCACATAACATAGAAAACGAAAAATAGAGAAAGTAAGAACAAGGAATGAGTCCACCTTAGTGATGTCCTTGAGCTCTTCTATGTCTCTTCCTTGTCTTTGCTGCTCCTCCTTCATTGCTTTTAGATCTTCTCTGATTTCATGAAGGATGATGGAGTGCTCTTGATGTTCCACCCTTAGTTGCTTCCAATAATTGTGTGGAAGAAAATGTATCCCCTGAGGTATCTCAGGGATCTCTTGATTTGCAGTCAAATGTTCTACCACTGAGCTATAGACCCTTGATGGAAGCTTTTGTCTTCCCTTTCCTCTTTTCTAGAGGTTTCTCTGGCCTTAGGTGCCATCAATGGTTATGGAAAAAAACAAAAAAAGCTATGCTTTTACCACACCAAACTTAGAATGTTGCTCGCCCTCGAGCAAAAGAAGAAAGAATAGAAGAATAAGAAGAAGATATGGAGGAGATGGATGGGAGTGTGTATTTGGCCATATGGGTGGGATTGGGTGGGAGAGAGATGTTGAATTTTGAAGGTAGTGGTTGTATGGATGTGAGTGGTAAATGGAAAGTAGAAGGGATGATCATGAATGGGAAGAGAGATGATGAGGTAGGTGGGGATCCTGTGGGGTCCACAGATCCTGAGGTGTCAAGGCATTTACATCCCTGCACCAATTTAGGCATGTAAAATGCCCTTGCACACAACTCTGGGCGTTCAACGCCAGGTTGGTGCCCATTTTGGGCGTTCAACGCCCTTTTGCTGCCATTTCTGGCGTTGAACGCCAGAACCATGCTTGTTCTGGGCGTTCAGCGCCAGGATGCTCCCATTCTGGGCGTTCAGCGCCAGAACTATGCTCTGTTCTGGCGTTTGAACGCCAGGCAGATGCTCCTCCAGGGTGTGGTTTTTCTTCTGCTGTTTTTGATTCTGTTTTCAATTTTTATATTTATTTTGTGACTCCACATGATCATGAACCTAAGAAAACATGAAAAACAAAAAAATAAGAATTAGATAAACATTGGGTTGCCTCCCAACAAGCGCTTCTTTAATGTCAATAGCTTGACAGTGGGCTCTCATGGAGCCTCACAGATATGCAGAGCTTTGTTGAGACTCTCCAACACCAAACTTAGAGTTTGGATATGGGAGTTCAACACCAAACTTAGAGTTTGGTTGTGGCCTCCCAACACCAAACTTAGAGTTTGACTGTGGGGGCTCTGGTTGACTCTGCTTTGAGAGAAGCTTTTCAAGCTTCCTCTCCATGGTTGCAGAGGGAGATCCTTGAGTTTTGAATACAAGGGAGTTCTCATTCCATTGAAGGACTATTTCACCTCTGTCAACATCAATCACAGCTCTTGCTGTGGCCAGGAAAGGTCTTCCTAGGATGATGGATTCATCCTCTTCCTTTACAATATCCAGGACTATGAAATCAGTAGGTATGTAAAGGCCCTCAACCTTTACTAATACATCTTCTACTTGTCCATAAGCCTGTCTTCTTGAGCTGTCTGCCATCTCTAGTGAGATTTTAGCAGCTTGCACCCCATAGATTCCCAGTTTCTCTATTACAGAGAGGGGCATGAGGTTTATTCCTGAACCAAGGTCACACAGAGCCTTAAAGATCATGGTGCCTATGGTACAGGGTATTATGAACTTTCCAGGATCCTGTCTCTTCTGAGGCAATGTCAGTTGATCCAGATCACTTAGTTCATTGATGAACAAGGGAGGTTCAACTTCCCAAGTATTAATGCCAAATAATTTGGCATTCAGCTTCATGATTGCACCAAGAAACTTGGCAGTTTGCTCTTCAGTGACATCCTCATTCTCTTCAGAAGAGGAATACTCATCAGAGCTCATGAAGGGCATAAGGAGGTTCAATGGAAGCTCTATGGTCTCTAGATGAGCCTCAGAGTCCCTTGGTTCCCCAGAGGGAAGCTCCTTATTGATCACTGGACGTCCCAGGAGGTCTTCCTCCTTGGGATTCACATCCTCTCCTCTCCTCACAGGTTCGGCCAGGGCACTTATGTCAATGGCCTTGCACTCTCCTTTTGGATTCTCTTCTGTATTGCTTGGGAGAGTACTAGGAGAGATTTCAGTGATCCTTTTACTCAGCTGGCCCACTTGTGCTTCCAGATTTCTAATGGAAGACCTTGTTTCATTCATGAAACTTACAGTGGCCTTAGATAGATCAGAGACTAGATTTGCTAAATTAGAAGCATTTTGTTCAGAGTTCTCTGTCTGTTGCTGAGTTGATGATGGAAAAGGTTTGCTATTGCTAAACCTGTTTCTTCCAGCTTTATTAAAGCCTTGTTGGGGCTTTTGATCCTTCCATGAGAAATTTGGATGATTTCTCCATGTTGAGTTATAGGTGTTTCCATAAGGTTCACCTAAGTAATTTACCTCTGCTATTGCAGGGTTCTCAGGATCATAGGCTTCTTCTTCAGAAGATGCCTCTTGAGTACTGTTGGATGCAGCTTGCATTCCATGCAGACTCTGAGAAATCATATTGACTTGCTGAGTCAATATTTTATTCTGAGCCAATATGGCATTCAGAGTATCAACCTCAAGAACTCCCTTCTTCATAGGCGTCCCATTACTCACAGGATTCCTTTCAGAAGTGTACATGAACTGGTTATTAGCAACAATGTCAATGAGTTCTTGAGCCTCTGCAGGCGTTTTCTTTAGGTGAATGGATCCACCTGCAGAGGTGTCCAATGACA
This sequence comes from Arachis hypogaea, assembly GCF_003086295.3. NCBI lineage: Eukaryota > Viridiplantae > Streptophyta > Magnoliopsida > Fabales > Fabaceae > Arachis > Arachis hypogaea. The sequence goes on along the minus strand of NC_092049.1, from coordinate 86,576,480 downwards.
TCTTAGATAACTCAGACAGACCATCATAGAATATATCCAGGATGGTCCATTCTGAAAGCATGTCAGAAGGACACTTTTTGGTCAACTGTTTGTATCTTTCCCAAGCTTCATAGAGAGATTCACCTTCTTTCTGTCTGAAGGTTTGAACATCCGCTCTAAGCTTGCTCAGCTTTTGAGGAGGAAAGTACTTGGCTAAGAAAGCCGTGACCAGCTTATCCCAAGAGTTCAGGCTGTCTTTGGGTTGAGAGTCCAACCAACTTCTAGCTCTGTCTCTTACAGCAAAGGGGAAAAGCATGAGCCTGTAGACTTCAGGATCTATTCCATTAGTCTTAACAGTATCACATATCTGCAAGAACTCAGTTAAGAACTGAAAAGGATCTTCAGATGGAAGTCCATGAAACTTGCAGTTCTGCTGCATCAGAGAAACTAACTGAGGTTTCAGCTCAAAGTTGTTTGCTCCAATGGCAGGAATGGAGATGCTTCTTCCATGTAAATTGGAATTAGCTGCAGTAAAGTCACCAAGCATCCTCCTTGCATTATTATTATTTTCGGCTGCCATCTCCTCTGCCTGTTCGAAAATTTCTGAAAGGTTATCTCTGGATTGTCGTATTTTAGATTCTCTTAATTTTCTATTCAGATTCCTTTCAGGTTCTGGATCTGCTTCCACAAGAATGTTCTTATCCTTGCTCCTGCTCATAAGAAAGAGGAGAGAAAAAGAAAAGAAGAGGAATCCTCTATGTCACAGTAAAGAGGATCCTTATTGTTAGTAGAAGAAAAGAAGAAGAAATTCGAACACAGATAGAGGATGGGGTTCGAATTTGGTGATGATGTGAGGAAGTAATGTTAGTCAATGAATGAATAAATAGAATAGGATGAGAGAGAGGGGGGAATTTTCGAAAATTATTTTTGAAAAGGAGTTAGTGATTTTTGAAAATGGTTTTTGAAAAATTGTTAGTAATTTTCGAAAATTAAGTTTTAAAAATTAAAATAATTAATAAATTAAAAAGAAATTTTGAAAAAGGGGAGAGATATTTTCGAAAATGAGAGAGAGAGAGTTAGTTAGGTGGTTTTGAAAAAGTTAAGAAACAAACAAAAAGTTAGTTAGTTAGTTGAAACAAATTTTGAAAAGATAGGAAGTTAGGAAGTTAGAAAAGATATTTTGAAAAGATATTTTTGAAAAAGATAAGATAAGAAGATATTTTTGAAAAGATATGATTGAAGTTAGTTTTGAAAAAGATTTGATTTTTAAAATCTCAATTAATGACTTGATTCATAAGAAATCACAAGATATGATTCTAGAACTTAAAGTTTGAATCTTTCTTAACAAGCAAGTAACAAACTTCAAATTTTTGAATCAAAACTTTAATTGATTATGTTATTTTCGAAAATTATGATATAAAATAAGAAAAAGGTTTTTGAAAATTATTTTTTTGGAATTTTCGAAAATAATCATGAATTTTGAAAAAGATTTTGAATTTTGAAAAAGATTTTGAAAAAGATAAGATTTTCAAATTGAAAATTTGATTTGACTCATAAGAAACAACTTTGATTTTAAAAATTTTTGAAAAAGTCAACTCAATTTTTCGAATTTGATGAGAGAAAAAGGGAAAGATATTTTTTTGATTTTTGAATTTTTATGATGCAAGAGAGAAAAACACTAAAAAGATGCAATGCATGAAATTTTTAGATCAAAACAATGAATGCATGCATGAATGCTATGAATGTCAAGATGAACACCAAGAACACTATGAAGATCAAGATGAACATCAAGAACATATTTTTGAAAAATTTTTAATGCAAAGAAAACATGCAAGACACCAAACTTAGAATTCTTTAATGCTTACACACTAAGAATTCAAGAATGCATATGATAAACATGAAAAGACACAAAACAAAAAATTATCAAGATCAAACAAGAAGACTTACCAAGAACAACTTGAAGATCATGAAGAACACTATGAATGCATGAAATTTTCGAAAAATGCTAGATGCATATGCATGTGACACCAAACTTATGATATGACTCAAGACTCAAACAAAAAACATGAAATATTTTTATTATTATGATTTTATGATTTTTTTTGGATTTTTAACTTATATTTTTCAAAAATTATTTAGAAAAAAAGAAAAATAAGGATTCAAAATTTTTAATATGAATTCCAGGAATCTTATGCTCTAAAGCTCCAATCAAAGGGTCAGGCATGGCTTAATAGCCAGCCAAGCTTTAGTATGTAAATCAGAAACAGTAGCAGGTGGATTAACTCCAACTAGCTTGCTCTTGATAACAAATTGCTGCCTCAGTCCAAATAAATTTAGACATGGCTTTACAGCCAGCCAGGATGCAACATATAATTACATGGGCTGAAGTGATTAGTTGAATACCAATCCCAAAGTAGTTTGGGTATGGCTTTACAGCCAGATATGATTCAACATATTTCATGAAATACTAGAATTCATTCTTAAAAATTTTGAAGCCATAGAATAATTTATTTTTGAAAACAGTTTTATTATTATATTTTTTTTTTCGAAAACATATGAGAGATTTTTGAAAATATTTTTGAAAAATTTTTGAAAAGAAAATAAAAAGAAAATTACCTAATCTGAGCAACAAGATGAACCGTCAGTTGTCCAAACTCAAACAATCCCCGGCAACGGCGCCAAAAACTTGGTGGACGAAATTGTGATCACATTAATGTAGTACTCTTTGTTATTGTATGGAATCATTATTATGGCTCTTTACTATGTGTGGACACAACTCCGTTCAACTAACCAGCAAGTGCACTGGGTCGTCCAAGTAATACCTTACGTGAGTAAGGGTCGAATCCCACGGAGATTGTTGGTATGAAGCAAGCTATGGTCACCTTGCAAATCTCAGTCAGGCGGATTTAAACATGATATTTTATTAGATTCAAATAAACAATAAAAGGGATAGAGATACTTATGTAGATTCATTGCCAGGGATTTCAGATAAGCGAATGGAGATGCTTTTCGTTCCTCTGAACCTCTGCTTTCCTGCTATCTTCATCCAATCAGTCTTACTCCTTTCCATGGCTGGCTGTATGCAAGGGCATCACCGTTGTCAGTGGCTACATCCCCTCCTCTCAGTGAATCATATGCTCACGCACCCTGTCACGGCACGGCTATTCATCTGTCGGTTCTCGATCATGCTGGAATAGGATTCACCCTCCTTTTGCGTCTGTCACTAACGCCCAGCACTCGCGAGTTTGAAGCTTGTCACAGTCATTCAATAATTGAATCCTACTCAGAATACCACAGACAAGGTTTAGACCTTCCGGATTCTCTTGAATGCCGCCATCATTCTAGCTTACGCCACGAAGATTCTTGTTAGGAGATCTAAGAGATATTCGTTCTAGCTTAATTCATGTAGAACGGAAGTGTTTGTCAGGCATGCGTTCATAAGGGAGAAGGATGATGAGCGTCACACATAATCATCACCTTCATCACGTTCTTGAGTGCGAATGGATATCTTAGAAGAGAAATAAGAAGAATTGAATAGAAAATAGTAGTACTTTGCATTAATCTCTGAGGAACAGCAGAGCTCCACACCTTAATCTATGGAGTGTAGAAACTCTACCGTATGAAAATACATAAGTGAAGGTCCAGGCATGGCCGAGATGGCCAGCCCCCTAAAACGTGATCAATAGTCTCCTCAGATGTACAATGGAATAAAACTGAGACCAAAGATGCCTAATACAATAGTAAGAGGTCCTATTTATAATAAACTAGTCACTAGGGTTTACATGAGTAAGTATTTGATGTATAAATCCACTTCCGGGGCCCACTTGGTGTGTGTTTGGGCTGAGCCTGAGTGTAGCACGTGCAGAGGCCATTTGTGGAGTTGAACGCCAAGTTCTGTGCCACTTTGGGCGTTCAACTCTGGTTTTGGATCCTTTTCTGGCGCTGGACGCCAGATTTGGGCAGAAGGCTGGCGTTGAACGCCAGTTTACGTCGTCAATTCTTACCCAAAGTATGGACTATTATATATTTCTGGAAAGCCCTGGATGTCTACTTTCCAACGCAATTGGAAGCGCGCCATTTCGAGTTCTTTAGCTCCAGAAAATCCACTTTGAGTGCAGGGAGGTCAGAATCCAACAGCATCAGCAGTCCTTTTTCAACCTCTGAATCTGATTTCTGCTCAAGTCCCTCAATTTCAGCCAGAAAATACCTGAAATCACAGAAAAACACACAAACTCATAGTAAAGTCCAGAAATGTGAATTTTAACATAAAAACTAAGGAAAACATCCCTAAAAGTAACTAGATCCTACTAAAAACATACTAAAAACAATGCCAAAAAGCGTATAAATTATCCGCTCATCACAACACCAAACTTAAATTGTTGCTTGTCCCCAAGCAACTGAAAATCAAATAGGATAAAAAGAAGAGAATATACTATAAATTCCAAACTATCAATGAAACAGAGCTTCAATCATATGAGCGGGACTTATAGCTTTTTGAGGCAAACTCACGTTTGAGGCAAACGTTGGCGCAAACGTTGCCTTCCCCTGCTTCTTCTTCAGCCAACGTTTGCCTCAATATTTGAGGCAAACGTTGGCGCAAACGTTGGCTCTTCTCCAGGGTGTTCTTCATCTGCTTCTCACGTTTGAGTTAACGTTTGAGGCAAACGTTGGCTCAAACGTTGATCCCTTTTTTCAAGCCCACTCTTGCAACCTTCTTCCAAGCTTTATTCCACCTATCATCAATCAACAATTGTATCAAAGCTATGCCATAATCATGAGAGTTGTTCTTCTTCTTGTCATATCAGAAATTATGGCACAAAAACTCATGAAAATGCATCAATTTATCCATGGTTGATTGAATCAAAGGAAACATGAAATTCAACCCAATTGGCTTACTTATGGCTTAAGAAAGTGCAAAAAACTAAATGAAAACAAAGGAAAAAGACTAGTGAAACTAGGCTAAGATGACGTGTCATCACAACACCAAACTTAAAACTTGCTTGTCCCCAAGCAAGAACAGAATTATTAAGAAGAAAGAATGAAAACAAAAGAGAATGCTCATGTTAGTAGAGTATTATTGGTAGCTCATGGGGTTTTATGCAGATATGTAACTACTCACTTCTTATTGACAAGTAGGCCTAGAAAGTTTCCTCTAAGCATCAAGCAACACACTGCTATGACCTCTCATTATTCCTTTGTCCTTGTTTACTGAATTTTTTTCTTTATAAACTTTAGTTCAGTGTCATGTGTAACAAGCTCTTTTCTTTATTTATGCTTGACACATTATTCACTTTAGACACTTGGCTCACATGCCTTCTTAGAACATTGATGCCCAGCACCTCTTTGGGTTACTAAATGTCTTGTAGCCAGGTTGCTCTTGATAGTGGACTTTCAGTTGATAATCCCGGATTAGTTAACCCAAGTTACCAAGTGTTGATGCACTCCAAAGAACTTAATAATCCAAGCAGATCCTAGTACAAAGACACCATAGGCATATATTCTAAGGTTCGAGCTATTGGAGTCTGGCTTTGTTTTTTTCTCTTTTTGTTTTTCTTTTCACCCAAGGACTTTTATTTTGTTGAGATCCATAGACAGTGAACTACTTTCTTCTTAAAAAGAGAACAGTCTATTCCTTTTATTCACTAATAGTGAGTTGCCACACAATCACACATACATGCCACCACTTACTATTATTTGACTTCTAGCTAGCAGTGAACCATCTTACTTCATGTTTCAAACATTTCTTTTATTGAATTGAAAAGACTTAGGCGACAAAGCATGCATTAGTTAAGTGAAAGTAAACACACAAGTACACTTAGACTAGCATTCTTATTTCAAGAAAGATAAACATAATGCAAAGATTACTAACTAAAATAACCACTAAAGATGCAAAGACTTCTTAAATAGATAATGATGCATGCTTTTTTTTTTTTTAGAGTGATGATCAAGGAGCAAGTCCACCTTTCATTTATCATGCTTTTTCTTCCTTCTTTCATTTGCTTGAGCGCTGGTGTTCCCTGTGTCCATGTCTGTTGTCTGTTGACCCCGCCAGAACCCAGCTCTATTCATCATCTCCTCTACTCTATCTTCAAGTCTCATAGCCTTGCTTACTTCTATCTCACTTTTCCCTTTGAAGAATTCATCGAAAGTTGGAAATGCTGGATCCATGTTGTGCAGATGCTCTCCAATATAGTTCAATTTGATTTGACCATTTATGTTGTAGTCAGCTTGGACTTCATATCTTGCATCTTGAAGGGTTGTGAATTCTTTGAGAACCCTCATATTTTCAGCTTGCATTTGTGCCAACTTCCCAAATGATTCGTGAGATTGAAAAGCATGCTCCTCTTGCATCACGAAGAATTTTGACTCAAACTCACTTTGTTGGTTCATCATTTTTAGCCGCCATTCCTCTTGATCTTGTTGGTGTTTCATGTATTGTGAATGGTATTCCTCTTGCTTTTCTTGAATTCTCATGTACTGTTGTGATAATCTTCCAATTGCTTCCTGCATCTGAGTCATATCCAGAGTGTTATGTGGTGGAATGTGTTGCTGTTCCTCTTCCTCTTGTGGCTCTTCTTCCTCCATTGGTTCATTTCTTTGCCTTCTTCTTGGTAGTCTTCGGCTCTGCTGTGCTTCAGTAACAATCATCATTCTTTCAATGGTTATAGGCATGCCCGGGTTCAACCATGTTGGGTTTGCCTCCTCCATTGGCACTTTGGCTTTCATGCATAAATGCATAATGGTGCTTGGGTAGTGTAGCCACCCTTTGGCCGAATTCTTCTCTGCTATCCTTTGAATGTCATTTGCAATGATCTCATGAACCTTCACTTCTCCTCCCATTATTATACAATATAACATGATAGCTCTCTTCTTATTGACCTCCGAGTTGTTTACTGTGCCTAAGATTGATCTCTTCAGTAGCTCATACCAACCTTTTGCTTCAGGGGTAAGATCTCCTCTTCTCAAGTATTTGTACTTGTTTTTAGTAGTTCCTACCCACTCCGTGTTGACCACACTAATTTCACTGGCAATCTCATCATAGTTTTGCTCTTCATTTAGCCTTTGAAGGTATCCTGGCTTATCAAAATGGGCTGCCCTCAGCTTCAATACTTTCATGATAGTATTTGGGCTAAAATCTACTTCAGTCCCCCGCACATAAATCTTGTAAGTTGGAGCTTGATTCATCTCGATCCTTGGGGTATTAGCATAGAATTCCCATATGATGTTCGCATTGATCCTGGTGATTGGTGAAATGAGCTCTTCCCACCTCCTCTTCCTAATCTTGGCTTTCATTTCTTGGCACTCATCGTCCGGCAATAGAAGTGAAACTTCCGGGTATATTTTTTTATCTCTCATCCATCCCCATTGTGTTTGATGATACCATGTTCTGAATTTCCACTAATCAAATTCAGGGGTGCTTTCTTCAACCATGGGCTCCTTTCCTCTCCTTCGTTTGGTTCTTGAGGAAGAGGCCATACTTGATTTTTTTGAGGTTAAGGTTGTGTGTGGAAGGTTTAGGGTTTTGGTATACTTTTGGAAGAAGAGATTTGTGAGTTTGAGATTATATGATGAGTAATGATGAAGGGAATGGAGTTTGAATGGTTGGAATGCAAGGAGTGTATGACTTCTTCGTTCATGTGCATAGTTTGAGTGTGGTGCTTTATAATAACTTATTTGATCAATGGAGGATTGGGATGCAATTGGACATCTTACAAATCAATGGTGTGCATGCAAGTTGAATAAGGACAAAGCTTGCCTCCTTAACGGTTTTCAACGTTCTCTTTCCAAGAGTGTGCAGAATCACTCCTTGAAGCATGTGATGCATCTTTGTCTTCATTCTATGCCTCTCATTGTCTTGTCCCTTTCATTGAATATTCCTTTGACCACCTAACCATCACCACAAAACAACAAAGACAAATATTATCCAACGGTGGCAAGAGAGTTTTTTTTTTTCATGAAGAATCAATTGTGTCCCTTAATTAGTGCATCAAGGTTTGATGAACACCAAACTTGTCTTTTGTTAAGGGGTAATTGCAAAATGCTAGCAAATTATCACAATTGATACCTTCATAACAGGATATCATTTCTTTTCGATCGTAAAGTCCTAGAATGTAATAATGTATGATCCATCTGTGCATGATTTTGATTTCATGAACAAGAAATGATCTGCTGAAAACTCTACATATGCAGACACCAAACTTAATGTTTGGTCATATGCTTCATCGAAATGACTAAGCATATAGTCTAAGAATGTTTGAAAAACTGATTTGATGTGCTTGAGGGCACACCAAACTTAGAAGTCTTGGCATATGTTTCAAAACAGTGCATGCATTCATTAAGTATGTTCATGAGAAGAAAAATCATGCTAGGGTGATCATGACTTATTGAGTTTAAAACAACAGGAATCTTAAATCATGGGTTGCCTCCCATGGAGCGCTCTTTTATTGTCACTAGCTTGACACTGGGGCTTTCTTTTATGGTGGTTGATGATTGTAGTGCCTCAACTTGTTCCCTCTGACTGTGAGCTTCTTCTTTGTCCCTTGGTGCTCTATTTCAGCATGCTCTAGTGAGAGTATTTTGTTCACAGTGTAGTAATCATCAGTCTGTTGGCCTACTCCCAGCTGTTGATAGACCAATTGCACTTTGTCATCTTTGAAAAGCCCTTCTGTTGGAATTTTCTTGCTCTTCCAACCCTTTTTGATTCTGTTTTTGTTTTTCTTCCCTCCTTTTGTTGACCCTTCTCCTTTGACAACAGGCTTCCTCTTGAGATTTCTTTTCTTAGTTGCCAATACTATAATGTCCTCTTGAATTTCTTCATTATTTTGCACAGTCTCTTTCTCTTTTTGACCTGCTGTATCATCTATCTCTTGCTTGGGAGGGCAGCTGTTGTTTGTTTTGTTGATTCCCTCCTTCCATTGCAGATTCTCTTTGTCAGTTTCTGTACTATCCTTCTTTTCATTACTGAACTGTGTTTCTGGCAGTATACTCAGAGTGACACTTTCATCATGCATCCTGAGGGTTAATTCTCCTTGCTCTATGTCTATGATGGCCCTAGCAGTGGCCAAGAATGGTCTTCCCAGTATAATGGAGTCACCCTCATCCTGATCTGAATCTAAGATCACAAAATCTGCAGGGAAGATGAATCTGTCTACCTTAACTAGAAGGTTCTCAACCATACCCGTAGGGTATATCACTGACATGTCCACCAATTCTAGAGACATTTGTACTGGTTTCACCTCTTTTATGCTTAGCTTTTTCACTAGAGACAGGCATTAGATTGATACTAGCTCCTATGTCACACATCGCCTTATTGATGGTCATGCTACCAATGGCGCAGGGTAGAAAGAAGCTTCCAGGGTCTTCGAGTTTAGGAGGAAGTCCCTTCTGGATTAGTGCTCTGCATTCCTCAGTAAGCAGTATAGTTTCATTAACTTGCTAACTCCTCTTCTTGTTGATAAGTTCTTTCAAGAACTTGGCATACAGAGGCATTTGCTCAAGTGCCTCAGCTAAGGGAATATTGATCTCTAACTTCTTGAAGACTTCAAGAAATTTTGGGAAGTATTGGTCCTTAGTCTCCTTGCTGAACCCTTGAGGATAGGGTAATGGAGGTGTAGAATTCTTCTCCACTTGCTGCTGTCCCTGAATCGCTTCCTTTGAACTATGTGGCTGGTTGTCTTTCTCTTTGAGCTTCTCTGGGGCATTTCTTCTTGTTGTCATGTCTTCATTGCTAGCTTCCCCTTTCTCTGATGATTCTTTGTTGCTATCCAAAGGCTTCTTGGTTATCTCCTTGTTGTTGTCTACCAATGTCTTTCCACTCCATAGTTGTACAGCTTTGCACTCTTCTTTTGGATTAGGAATTGTGTTACTTGGTAGTGAGCTTGAAGGTCTCTCAACAGAAATTTGCTTGGAGATTTGCCCAATCTGCCTCTCTAGGCTCTTCATGTAGGCTTCATGGTTCTTGGTTGTCATTTCTTGGTGTTTCCACATTTTGTCTATCAAGGTTTCCAAGTTAGTGATTCTTTGAGATTCTGGGGATGCTTGTGGTGGGTTGTGAGATGTGGATGGTGGATGGTAGGTATTTTGGTTGGTGGGTTGGTTATTGGATTGATAATGGTTGGGGTTGGGGTAGTTGTTTTGAGGTTTTCTGTAAGGGTTTTGGTTAGTTTGCTGCTGGTTGTGGTTTCAGTTGTTTCGTGAAGTGTTTTGGTTTGAGTTCCTCTGCCATGGTTGTTGGTTCTGGTTGTGATTGTCTCCCCATCTGAGATTTGGGTGGTTCTTCCAGGATGGATTGTAGGTATCACCATAAACTTCATTTTGTCCAGAGTTTTGGTTATGCATGTACTGCACTTGCTCCTGTTGTTGCTCTTCTTAGCTTTCTTCATTCTGCACCCATACAGTTGATGGGTGGCTTGTGTTCACAGCTGCTACTTGAAGGCTATCAATCCTTTTGGCCATTTGTTCAAACTGTTGTTGAATTTGTTGTTGCATCATCTTGTTTTGAGCCAAAATGGAGTCTACTCCTTCCAGTTCTAGTACCCCCTTTCTCTGTGATGGTTGGCGGGTTTTTTGATGAGCAAAGAAATATTGATTGTTGGCCACCATGTCCACAAGATTCTGGGCTTCCTCAGCAGTTTTCATCAGCTGTAATGAACCTCCAGCAGAGTGATCTAACGCCTCTTGAGATTTCAATGTTAAGCCTTCATAGAAATTCTGCAGCACATCCCATTCATTGAACATCTCCGGAGGACACTTTCTGATTAAGGCTTTGTACCTCTCCCATGCTTCATACAAGGATTCGGCGTCTGATTGTGTGAAAGTCTGAACATCAGTTTTCAACCTGATGATCCTTTGGGGTGGGTAGAATTTGGCTAGAAACTTAGTCACCAAATCATCCCAACTAGTAAGACTTCCTTGGGGAAAAGTTTCAAGCCATTGTGCAGCCTTGTCCCTTAATGAGAACGGGAACAACATAAGCTTGTAAGTTTCAGGATTCACGCCATTAGATTTGACAGTGTCACAAATCCTTAAAAAGGTAGATAAATGCTGGTTGGGATCTTCCAATGGGCTGCCTCCATAGGAACAATTGTTCTGGACAAGTGTAATGAGTTGTGGTTTTAGCTCAAAATTGTTTGCATTGACATTGGGGGTTAAGATGCTGCTTCCACAGTGTTTGGGATTTGCAAAAGTATAGGAGGCCAACACTCTCCTCTGTGGTGGATTGGGATTAGATGGATCTCCTTCTATCTCGTGATATTCTTCCTCAGATTCTTCCTCTCCAACAATACCTTTCCCTCTTTTAGCTCTTCTTAATCTCCTGAGAGTCCTCTGGTCAGCTTCGGATAAGATAGGAGTAGCTCTCCCTGTACCTGACATACAAACAAAACAAGAGAAACACACAACCGGTGATACTTCAATCTATTGCTAGAATGATGTTTTAGTTAGCTTAAGCAAATATTCAAACAGTTAGTAGGTTAGTCAAAATTAAAGAAAAAGTGCTTGATCTAAACTATCACCTCACTTAATCATTGTCAATCTATTCAATCCCCGGCAATGGCGCCAAAAACTTGATGTGCGGAAAATGATCCGACACAAAACTTACCGACAAGTATACCGGGTCGCATCAAGTAATAAAACTCACGGGAGTGAGGTCGATCCCAGAAGGATTGAAGGATTGAGCAACTTTAGTTTAGTGGTTGAATTAGTCAAGAAAACAAGTGTTGATTGTGTGAAATTGTGTTGACAGGAATTAAATTGCATAGAATGTAAAGGGGAGTGGGTGATTTGCAGGAAATTAAAGGGAACAAAAAGAAAAAAAGCTGAATCTTAAAGTGCAAGTAATGTAAATTGCAGAAACTTAAAGTGTAAGAAATATAAATGAATTGAAAAATAAAAGGGGAATGGGAATTAGATCTGCAGGAATTAAACAGGGAAAAGCAAAACTTAACAGAATGAAGAGTAGTTTATGTAATTAGTTGAACCGGATCTCAAAACTAAAAGGAAAATAAACTTGGTGTAGTAATTAAACAAGGAAATTAAAATGGAAACCAATAGATCTCAGGACCCAAGAGACTAGATAACTAAGTCTAGATCTCAATGCCTTCTTAGATCCAAATTTAGAGAGCAAATGCCAAATTAAAGAAGAGAGCAATGTAGAAATGTAAATTCAAGTTCAATTTTCCAGAAGCTGCAGTAAGAAAAACAGAGAGATCTCAAGGTGAGATTTAGACATAATTTCCTCAATTCTTCAACACCAAAGACTCAAGACAAATGTAGATGAAATTGAAAAACAAGAAAACTAAGAGGAAGAGAATTCAATTCTCCTTCCCCAAGACTCAGAATCTCCAAAAAACTCAAAACCCAAAAGCTCTCTACTGTGAATACTATGAAAATTCTTAAAGAAAACTCTAAAAAGAAAAGCTCTCCTTTAAAACTTCAAATCCTAAGCTATTTATACACTTTCTTCAAATGATCATTAAGCCTTGAATTGGGCCTTTAGTCTTGATGGAATTGGGTTGATAATAGCCTCCGATGATTGCTCTTGGTGTTGGAAAGAAATCCATTTGTGAACCGGGCCATGAACCATTCACGTTTGAGTCAACGTTTGAGGCAAACGTTGACTCAAACGTCCCTTGTGTGAGGCATTATGCAGATACCCTTCTTGCTGTCATCCACGTTTGAGCCAACGTTTGAGGTCAAACGTGAGCTCAAACGTGGTTCTTCCCAGGCTCCCTTTTTGGCCAACGTTTGGCCCAACGTTTGAGGCAAACGTTGGCAAAAACGTGGCTCATCTAAACTATCAATCAAGGGTGCTTTGCCATGCTCTTCCTTGCCAAAATGTAGCCAACGTTTGACCTCACGTTTGAGGCAAACATTGGTTCAAACGTTGCCGTGCCCAGGAGTGCTCTTTTTCATTCTTTTTGGCGCCAACGTTTGACCTCACGTTTGAGGCAAACGTTGGTGCAAACGTTGCCTTCCCCTGCTTCTTCTTCAGCCAACGTTGGCTCTTCTCCAGGGCATTTTGGCTAGTTTCACTGACCTTTTCTTTACTGTTTTTAGGGTAGTTTCATGTATTTCCTTAGGAAATAAGCTAGTTTTGGGTAGATATTCACTTACATCTTGATTCAAGCATACATTGTGTACTTTACATGATTTCATGAGGATTTTGCATGAATTTAAGGACAAATTGGATGTTGCATTTCCCATGACTTGGACTAGAACTTTGATTCACTTTATTGCTTGATTTTAGGATATAGGAAGCAAAGAAGAACCACATTAGTGGCTACGTTAGTTACACTAACGTTAACACTAACGTTGAATGGGAGTAACTTGCAAAGTTAATGAGAAAAGTGATTGCCAATAACGCTCTCGAAGCCATCATTGCCCACGTTAAGAGTCACGTTAACTAAGTTAACATGAACTCTAACGTGGAAGTAAAGAAATGGAGCCAACATTAGTGACGCTTAACATTATCACTAACGTTGGACCAAGATCATGAGTGGCCACGTTAGAGTCCACGTTAACTTAGTTAACGTGGCCTCTAACGTTAAGAAGAAAGGGGGGAAGCCAATGTTAGTGACACTCAACATTGTCACTAACGTTGGCCAAAGCACATTAAGCCACGTTAACCTAGTTAACGTGGAAGCTAACGTGAAGAAGGAAGGTGATTGCCAACGTTAGTGACACCCAACATTGTCACTAACGTTGGAAGGAGCCACACATGCCACCATGAGCCATGTTAATTCCCACGTTAACTTAGTTAACGTGGAAGCTAACGTGGATAAGGGAATGATGAGCCAACGTTAGTGACACTCAACTTTGTCACTAACGTTGGAGATGGCTAGCAAGGCCACGTTAGAAGCCACGTTAACCTAGTTAACGTGGACTCTAACGTGGAAAATAGGGGCAATTTGGAACGTTAGTGACAATGGTAAGTGTCACTAACGTTCTCAAAAGATGGCAAGCCTACGTTAAAAGAGCCACATTAACTAAGTTAACGTGGACTCTAACGTAGGAAAGGGGGAGGCTTCTCAACGTTATTGGGAAAGTTGAGTCCCAATAACGCGTGCGAAGGAAATAGTGGAAACGTTAGTGGCAACGTTTGTGCCACTAACGTTGAGGTTAACGTGGCTTTTAACTTTGGTGAGAAACGTTAGTGAAAAAGGTGATTGTCACTAACGTTCTCGAACCCATATTTTCACTGAACGTTAACACTACTAACTTCCTGAGCCAAAGTCCCTACCCACTTCATACTTTCTCTCTGCAAGTAAAAGCTAAGCCCAATGAAGAAGAGAACTGCTTCAAACTCAAGATCCAAAGGCCCAAGACTTGAAGAATCAACTAGAAGAACAGAAGAGTAGTATATATAGGAGTAGCTTTAAATTATTTGGGGGAGTTGGAAATTATAGGGAGACTCTTAGCATAGAACTACTCTCTGTATTTACTTTCTCTGCACTTCTAAGTTTTCATCATGTATTCTCCATCTTTGTTTTCATTTTCCAGAGCTATGAACAACTAAACCCCTGTCATTGAGTTAGGGAGCTCTGTTGTAATTTGATGGATCAATACTAGTTTTCATTATTCTTCTTCTATCTTTTCTCTTGATTTTACTTGAAAGCTTTCGATCTTCATCCAATTGAGTAGTTATCTTGAAAAAGAAGCTATTCATACTTGGATCTCTTCTGAACCTTGAAAGAGGAATGAAGAGATCAAGCTAGAAATGCTTTCTCAGGCTGGACCAAATTGGGTTTGGATGGATATGTGACTATAATCCTCTCAACACTTGGTTTGAGAAATGCATGTGGTATAATCAGTGACCATACTTCATCTCTTCTCATGAGCAATTGACCAAGGAATTGGCTATTGATCAAGATTTGAGAGATTGAATTACAAGAAATTGTAATTCAATCACTTAAGATTGCCAAGGAGATCAATGAGTGCATTGATTGAGGAAGAGATGAAAATGAAATTGATCCGGAGAATGCAACATCTCCTAAGCCCAATGAACTCCCCATTTCTGATCTTACCCATTCTCTTTAATTTCTGTCATTTACTTTAATAAGCAATTCCCCCATTCCCATTTACAATTCTGCAATTTACCTTCCGTCATTTACTTTCAGATCTATAATTCTAGCATTTACTTTCCTGTCAATTACCTTCCCGCCATTTTCTTTTATGCAATTCTCAACTCAAATTCTGGATTCGCTCAACTAGAACAGTCCTCTAATTAAAGTTGCTTGATCAATCAATCCTTGTGGGATTCGACCTCACTCTATTGTGAGTTTTTACTTGACGACAAATTCGGTACACTTGCCGAAAGAAATTTGTTGTGAGACAAGTTTTCCGTGCATCAATCACTGTAGTTCCCAATGAGAAGAACGAACTAATCCCTACAAGGACCGTCACAGGATGGCGGATGTGCATAGACTACAGAAAACTCAATGAAGCTACAAGAAAAGATCATTTCCCCCTCTCTTTCATGGATCAGATGCTGGAAAGACTTGCAGGACACACATATTACTGTTTTCTCGATGGTTACTTAGGATATAACTAAATAGTGGTTGATCCGAGAGACCAAGAGAAAACCTCATTCACTTGCCCATATGGGGTGTTTGCCTACAGGCGCATGCCATTTGGGCTATGTAATGCACCTGCAACCTTCCAACGCTTCATGCTCTCCATTTTTTCAAATATGATAGAGAAATTCATCGAAGTCTTTATGGATGACTTTTCAGTATTCGGAGATTCCTTTCCTAATTGCCTAAATCACCTGGCCCTGGTATTAAAAAGATGTCAAGAGACTAATTTGGTCCTGAACTGGGAGAAATGTCACTTTATGGTGACAGGAGGAATAGTTCTTGGCCATAAGGTTTCTAACCAAGGCATTGAGGTAGACAGAGCTAAGGTGGAACTCATTGAAAAACTACCACCACCAAGTGATGTCAAGGCAATTAGGAGCATTTAGGACATGCTGGCTTTTACAGAAGGTTTATTAAAGATTTTTCAAAAATAGCCAAGCTCTTAAGCAATCTCCTTGTATCTGATACACCATTTATCTTTGATGAAAAGTGCATGCTAGCATTCGAAAACTTGAAAAAGAGGCTGTCCTCTGCCCCTATCATTTCCCCACCTGATTGGAACTTACCATTTGAACTGATGTGCGATGCATCTGATTTTGCAGTTAGGGCAGTGTTAGGACAAAGGAAAGATAACTCGGTCCATGTGATATACTATGCCAGCAAAGTCCTTAATGATACTCAAAGAAACTATACTACTACTGAAAAGGAGTTGCTGGCAATAGTTTTTGCATTTGACAAGTTTAGATCATACCTCATTGGTGCCAAAGTGATTGTGTTCACAGATCACACAACACTTAAATATTTGTTTGCCAAGCAAGAATCAAAACCAAGACTAATAAGATGGATCTTGTTGTTGCAGGAATTCAATATTGAAATTAGAGACAAGAAAGGAGTGGAGAACAAGGTAGCAGATCACCTATCCAGAATCCCTCATAATAAAGGAGGAACACATGATACAAGTGTAAATGGGTTCTTCCCAGATGAGCAGTTGATGACGGTTGACAGAGCACCCTGGTTTGCAGATATTGCCAATTTCAAGGCAACTGGGGTTTTACCCCCAGAAATCAACAAACATCAAAAAAGAAAGCTCATCAATGACGCAAAGTATTTTGTTTGGGATGAACCATATGTCTTCAAGAAGTGTTCAGATAGAATCCTGAGAAGATGTGTTTCGGAAGAAGAGGGACGAGATGTCTTGTGGAATTGCCATGGCTCGTGCTATGGAGGACATTTTGGAGGGGACAGGACTGTAGCCAAGGTGTTACAAAGCGGATTCTTTTGGCCCACCCTTTTCAATGATGCCAAAGAACTAGTAAAGAACTGTAATGAATGCCAAAGAGCTGGAAACTTACCCAAAAGAAATGAGATGCCACAGAATTTCATCTTAGAACTGGAACTGTTTGATGTGTGGGGAATCGATTTCATGGGACCATTCCCAACCTCATATTCAAACAAGTACATCTTGGTAGCAGTGGATTATGTTTCCAAGTGGGTTGAGGCTATTGCAACCCCAACGAATGATAACAAGGTGGTCATGAACTTCCTCAGAAAGAATATCTTTAGCCGGTTCAGAGTCCCACAAGCGCTCATCAGTGATGGAGGGAGCCATTTTTGTAATAGGCCACTAGAAGCTCTTCTCCTACGATACGGGGTAAAGCACAAGGTTGCCACACCTTATCACCCCCAAACAAGTAAGAGAACCGAGATATCTAACAGAGAGTTAAAAAGGATTCTGGAAAAGACTGTAGGAGCATCAAGAAATGACTGGTCGAAGAAGCTGGATGATGCTCTTTGGGCATACAAAACGGAATTCTAGATACTAATCGGGATGTCCCCATATCAACTGGTGTATGGAAAGGCCTGTCATTTACCATTGGAGCTGGAACACAAAGCCCTCTGGGCTCTCAAGCTACTAAATTTTGATAGCGTTGCTGCTGGTGAAAAAAGGGTCTTGCAGCTGCAGGAAATGGAGGAGTTCAGATCTCAAGCCTATGAAAATGCCAAGATTTATAAAGAAAAGGCAAAGAGAAGACACGACCTCAATCTGACACCCAGGAGCTTCGAAAAAGGACAGCAAGTGCTCCTCTACAACTCCAAATTAAGACTTTTCCCTGGAAAACTCAAATCAAGGTGGTCAGGACCCTTTCTTGTCACAAAGGGCTCGCCGTATAGACACATAGAAATCATGGAGGAAAGTTCAAGGAGGACGTTCACTGTGAATGGAAAAAGGCTCAAGCATTACATGGGCAACATGGGGGAAAGCCCCAAAGTGAAATATTATCTCAACTGATGGAGAAATCGTCGAGCTAGCGACGCTAAAAGAGCACTTCATTGGGAGGCAACCCAACCTAAGGTAGTTTCCTTTTCATGATCATTTCAATAAAAGTTACAAGTATTTTACCCTGTATTGCGAGGAGCTAAGTTTGGTGTTGCACACCAAAACAATCCAAGAGTGAATGTGTAATTCTAAGTTTGGTGTTCCACTAAAGATTTCAGTTAGAATCACACTACACCTCTTCAAGAGCAAATTGCTAGCCCCAACCAATCAGGGAAACCACTTGACAAGAGTTTAGTTTCTAGTTCATAGTCGTTTTAGTAATAAAAGCACATAAGATCCTCTGCATGTATTCAATCTATTGCATTAGGCAAGGAACTAAGTTTGGTGTTCACACACCAAATCAGGTTCAAAAACTCACAAGCATACATTGATGCCAGGGCATCTTGGCCAGTTTCACTGACCTTTTCTTTACTGTTTTTAGGTTAGTTTCATGCATTTCTTTAGGAAATAAGCTAGTTTTGGGTAGATATTCACTTATGCCTTGATTCAAGCATACATTGTGCATTTTACATAATTTCATGAGGATTTTGCATAAGTTTAGTGACAATTATTATGTTGCATTACTCATGACTTGGACTAGAGCTTTGATGCACTTTATTGCTTGATTTCAGGACCAAAAGGAAGCAAGAAAAGGGGAGGTAACTTGCAAGGTTAATGAGAAAAGTGATTGCCAATAACACTCTCAAAAATCCATCAATGCCCACGTTAGAGAGTCACGTTAACTAAGTTAACGTGAACTCTAACGTGGAGAAGAGAAGTTGAGCCAACGTTAGTGACACTTAACATTGTCACTAATGTTGGCAATTACTCATAAGTGGCCACGTTAGAAGCCATGTTAACCTAGTTAACGTGGCCTCTAACGTTAAGGGGGAAGAGAAGCCAACGTTAGTGACACTCAACATTGTCACTAACGTTGGCCTATGGTGCAAAGTACCACGTTAACTCCCACGTTAACTTGGTTAATGTGGGAACTAACGTAAGGGATGAAGAGTTGTCGACAACGTTAGTGACACTCAACATTGTCACTAACGTTGAAGCAACCACACAACCCCCAAGAGTCACGTTAACTTCCACGTTAACTTGGTTAACGTGGAAGCTAACGATGAGGAATGAAGGATGAGCCAACGTTAGTGACACTCAACATTGTCACTAACGTTGGGATGGCTAAAGATGGCCACGTTAGAAGCCACGTTAACCTAGTTAACGTGGACTCTAACGTGAGACCTAGGGGCACATTGGAACGTTAGTGACAATGTTGAATGTCACTAACGTTCTCGAAGGATGGCAAGGGCCACGTTAGAAGCCACGTTAACCTAGTTAACGTGGGCTTTAACGTGAAGCAAGAAGGGGCACACTGGAACGTTAGTGACAATGTTGAGTGTCACTAACGTTCTCGAAGGTTCACAAGGCAACGTTAAAAGCCACGTTAACCTAGTTAACGTGGGTTTTAACGTGAGGCAAAGGGGTGCATTGGAACGTTAGTGACAATGTTAAGTGTCACTAACGTTCTCGAACTTATATTCTCACTAAATATTAACACCCCTAACATCCTGAACTAAAGTCTCCACCCACTTCGCACTTTTTCTCTGCAAGTAAAGCCAAGCCCAAATAAAGAAAGGAACTGCTTCAAACTCAAGATCCAAAGGCCCAAGACTTGAAGAATCACACTAGAAGCTGAGAAGAGTAGTATATATAGGAGTAGCTTTGAATTGAGAAATAGTTCTGGAGGCTGGGAAAAAGAGAACTACTCTCTGTATTTTACTTTCTTTGCAATTTCTAGTTTAATGATGATCTCCATCTTTGTTTTCATTTTCAAGAGCTATGAACAACTAAACCCCTTTCACTGGGTTAGAGAGCTCTGTTGTATTTTGATGGATCAATACTAATTTTCATTATTCTTCTTCTATCTTTCCTCTTGATTTTACTTGAAAGCTTTCGATATTCATTCAATTGAGTAGTTATCTTGGAAGAGAAGCTACTCAAACTTGGATCTCTTTTGAACCTTGAAAGAGGAATGAAGAGATCAAGCTAGAAATGCTTTCTCATGCTGGACCAAATTGGGTTTGGATGGGTATGTGACTATAACCCTCTCAATACTTGATTTGGGAAATGCATGTGGTATAATCAGTGACCATACTTCATCTCTTCTCATGAGCAATTGACCAAGGAATTGGCTATTGATCAAGATTTGAGAGATTGAATTGTAAGAAATTGTAATTCAATCACTTAAGATTGCCAAGGAGATCAATGAGTGCATTGATTGAGGAGGAGATGAAAATGAACTTGATCCGGAGAATTGCAACATCTCCTAAGCCCAATGAACTCCCCATCTCTGATCTTACCCATTCTCTTTAATTTCTACCATTTACTTTTATGATCAAATCCCCCATTCCCATTTACAATTCTGCAATTTATTTTCAGTCATTTACTTCCAGTCCTTTAATTCTAGCATTTACTTTTCTGTTATTTACATTCCCACCATTTTATTTCCTGCAACTCTTAACCCAAATTCTGGATTCGCTCAACTAGAACATTCTTCTAATTAAAGTTGCTTGATCAATCAATCCCTGTGGGATTCGACCTCACTCTATTGTGAGTTTTTACTTGACGACAAATTCGGTACACTTGCCGAAGGGAGATTTGTTGAGAGACAAGTTTTCCGTGCATCATACATGCATGCTAACTAATTCTCAAGTGCTTTGGGAACAAGAAACTTCCAATAACTTTGCAGGAATTCAATCAACTCTTCGGGAAGAACGGTGCACCATCATCCAAGGAGGCGAAGAAGGATGCAAAAGCTGTGGACGATGACAACAAAGGGATGGCTAGAAGTCACCACCAAAAGGTTGTATTGTTACTTGATTCCATATTCTTGGAAATGCTCAAATTGGAAGTCTGAATGTATCCCTGATTATTAGCTACTCTTTAGTTTACATCACTAGGATTTAATGTTTGCTTTTCCCCGCCTTTGTCATATGTGTGCTGTGCCAAGCTATCTGCTGCAATTTCACCTTACTTACTTGTATGCTTGTCCTTTAAGTCAAATAAAAAGAGATGTTATGAAAGACCAGAGTGATGTTCAAATTGTGGAGTAAGTTCTTAAGCTTGTGGTGTAGTAATTACTTAGCTAAGTTGGTTCACTAACAAGGTAAGAAGGCAACTATCTGTCCTGAATCATATGCTTGAAACACACCCCATGAGACTAGCTAAATAACAAGATCCTAATAAGAAAAGGGGAAAGAAAAAATGAAAGTTGAGAAATAAAGAAAAAGAGTAAGAAATAAGGCTAGGCACCAAGGGTTGAATCTTAAGGCATGTGTCTGAGGTGCTCCTGTGCAAAGGATATACTTGGATGAATAAGCTCTCAGGGATGCCTTATCACTTGGTAACTTGGGTTAACTAACCTGGGATTATCAGCTGAAAGTCCACTATCAAGATTAACCCTTGCTACAGAGCACTTAGTAACCCAAAGAGGTGCTGGACACCAAGGTTTCAAGAATAAAAATAACAAACCATGTGCCTGTGGTGTGAATGTATGGGGGAAAGAGACTTGAGGGAGTAAGTCCTTAGGGGTGTCTTAACACCTAGCACCTTGAACCAACTGGTTCGGGAGTGCTGGCTGAAAGCTTATATTAAAGAGTCGCCCCCTTACAGAGCACCTAGTCTAAAGAACACAATCAAACCCTGAAAAGACAAAGGGATCAATGAATAAAAGTCTCATAGGGTGCAATCAAGTGAGTATTCCAGGGCATGGTAAAGGTCTGAAAGCCAATGAAGGAATGAACCTAAGTTGCTATGCATGAAACCCCATAAAACCAAGGACATGACTTCGACAATAATGACTCATTTCTCTTGTCATTTCATTCATCATTCTCATGTTTCAGTACTTGCTTAGGGACAAGAAAGCTTTAAGTTTGGTGTTGTGATGCCAGGGCATTTTGGCCAGTTTCACTGACCTTTTCTTTACTGTTTTAGGGTAGTTTCATGCATTTTCTTAGTTAATAAGCAAGTTTTGGGTAGATAATCACTTACATCTTGATTCAAGCAAACATTGTGAATTTCATGTGATTTTATGAGAATTATGCATGAATTGAATGACAAATTGGATAATGCATGTCTCATAACTTGGATTAGAGCTTTGATGCACTTTATTTGCTTGATTTCAAGACAAAGGAAGCAAGGAAGAGCCACATTAGTAGCCACGTTAATCCAATTAATGTGACTACTAATGTGGAATGGGAAAATGCTTGCGACGTTAATGAGAAAAGTGATTGCCAATAATGCCTTCGAAACCATCATAGCCCACGTTAATTGCCACGTTAACTACATTAACGTGGTAGTTAACGTGGAGAGAAAGGGAGCTCCAGCGTTAGTGGTAAAAGTGAATACCACTAACACTCCAAATTAGCAATTAGCCACGTTAAGAGTCATGTTAACTCAGTTAACGTGAACTCTAACGTGGAAAGGAAGATAAAGCCAATGTTAGTGACACTCACCTTTGTCACTAACGTTGGACTAAGCCCAATTGGCCATGTTAAGAGTCACATTAACTACATTAATGTGAACTCTAATGTGGGAGGAGCAAGGAATCGCCAACGTTAGTGACATTCACCTTTGTCACTAACATTGGACCATGCCACTATGAGCCACGTTAGTTGCCACGTTAATTGCATTAACGTGGAAGCTAACGTGGAGGAAAGAAATGATGAGCCAACATTAGTGACACTCACCTTTGTCATTAACGTTGGAGATGGCAATCACCACCACGTTAGTGGCCACGTTAAGACAATTAACGTGAGGCACTAACGTGAGAAGGGGCGTTTGGAGCGTTAGTGACAAAGGTAAGTGTCACTAATGCTCTCGAAAAGTGGGGCTTAGAGCAACGTTATTGGCAAAGGTGAACGCCAATAATGCTTGCGATGGACCAAGAGGCAACGTTAGTGGTCACGTTAGTGCTGCTAACGTTGAAGTTAACGTGAACCATCTTGGGCTAGGAACGTTAGTGAAAAAGGTGATTATCACTAACATTCTCGAACCCACATTTTCACTTAATGTTAACGCCACTAACGTCCTAGCTAATGTCTATGCCTACTTCACACTTTCTCTACAAGTAAAGCTGAGACCACTGAAGATTCCAAACTGCTTCAACTCAAGATCCAAAGGCACATATCCAAAGACTTGAAGAGCCAACTAGAAGATCAGAAGTGTAGTATATATAGGAGTAGTTTTGAACTAGAGAAGAACTTTTGGAAGCTTTTGGGCATTGAGAACCACTCTCTGTATAATTTTACTTTCTCTGCAACTTCTAGTTTTTACTTTCAGAATGTATTTTCCATCTTTGCTTTCCATTCCCAGAGCTATGAATAACTAAACCCCTTTCATTGGGTTAGGGAGCTTTGTTGTAATTTGATGGATCAATAATAGTTTTCATTATTCTTCCTCTTTCTTTTCTCTTGATTTTACTAGAAAGCTTTCAATCTTCATCCAATTGGGTAGTTATCTTGGAAAAGAAGCTATTCATACTTGGATCTCTTCGGAACCTTGGAAGAGGAATGAAGAGATCATGCTAGAAATGCTTTCTCATGTTGGACCAAATTGGGGTTTGGACGGATATGGTGACATATAATTCTCCCAATACTTTGATTTGGAAGTACATGTGGTATAATCAGTGACCATACTTCATCTCTTCTCATGAGCAATTAGACCAAGAAATTGGCTATTGATCAAGATTTGAGAGATTGAATTACCAAGGAATTGGAATTCAATCACTTAAGATTGCCAAGGAGATCAATGAATGCATTGATTGAGGAAGAGATGAAAATGAACTTGATCCAGAGAGTGCAACATCTCCTGAGCCCAATGAATTCCCCATTTATGATCTTACCCATTCTCTTTACTTTTTGCCATTTACTTTTATGTTCGTCTTCCCCATTTCCCATTTAAGATTCTGCAATTTATTTTCTGTCATTTATATTCAGTTCTTTATTTCCAACATTTACAATTTCTGCTATTTACTTTCCCGCCATTTAATTTTCTGCAACTCTCAAATCAACTTCTGCTTAGCTCAACTAGAACATTCCTCCGATTAAAGTTGCTTGACCAATCAATCCCTGTGAGATTCGATCTCACTCTATTGTGAGTTTTTACTTGACGATAATTCGATATACTTGCCGAAGGAAAATTGTTGAGAGACAAGTTTCCGTGCATCAGGCACCAGGCTTGGCAGAAACAAAAAGATAAAGGAAAAGAGTCTGAGAAGGTGTTACGCCTAACTCTTGGCAAAGCAGCTGAAATATCTTGATAAAACCCCAGGAATTTGGATGAAGCTGGGATGGGGCAATGTTACACGACCACAACAAGTCGGTCTCGAAAGCAGTAAATGGAAAAGTAATGTCCAACTGGCTGAAGAAATATTCATAGGTATAGAAAAAAGGATGCTCCCCCCCGACCGAAGTAGGAAAACAAACCCTCTCGTCAGAATCGGGCGCTACAAGCTCATCATCCCTCTCCTGGGCACTGCTACCACAAATTCTATGACATTTTCTCAGCTCTACACAAAAATCAGCGTCCACCACAGAGACACACATTAAGACAAGGGAGTCCAGCCAATCAGACATCCCCTCGGAAACTTTAGAAGACATCTCTACAATATTATTGCAAGAAGACATGAGGCCAACTAATCCTACAATAAGAAAAGAAGATTGGATTACTAAAACACATCTCGGATGAGGGGCAAAACAACTCGACTAATATGATACAAAAGAACAAACAGAAAAGGAAAACCCCAAAACTCAAACCAAAGTCCTGGGGCATCCTTTGGAGGCAATAACGAAGCAAGGTTTCAAGAAAAATCTACAGCTTACGTCCTGGCATCTCTCAAACAAGAAAACAAGATTTCAAATAACAAATATTTCGAAAAAGATAGTCAAAACACAAAAAGTCATCAAAGCCACTATCTTTTTACAGTCTATCAGCAAAAGCACCACCAACATCAAACATGCCAAGCGGAAATCGTCAAAGGCACAACCTTTTTTCAGGATCAAACAAAACCATCATCAAAAGCACAAACAGAAACGGTGATAACATACAAAAGCCCTAAAAGAATCAAATAATAGGAAACGCGAAAAGGTTCATGCAAAAAGGCAAAGAAACTCCCAAAACACACAGCAATCAGGCACAGCAAAAGCAGAAAGATCCAAACTTTCTCCAAGCAAAATCAAAACTTTCTCAAAATCAGACATGAAAAAGCAACACGAAAAAGAGAAAGGAAGAAAAATGAAACCTGGAAAAATAGGAGAAAACCTCAAAAGAAAGCTGAAGAGCAGAAGCGGCAGGCGAAAGAGCCACTGATGCGGGCAGAAATTGGTGAATTAAAAATTATTAGAATATATGCGTTGCAAGTATAGTTCTTAACTCGCCAGAAATCCACCGCTCAATTTAGAAAGGTGTCACAGAAAATTGAAATTTAAAATACTGGGAGTATGAATCCCAGGTCGTCTCCCAACGAGTTGCAGGAAAGGGTGCTATTTTATTAATCAGATGTTTTCGAAAAGGTTTGAGTTGAGTAAACAGGAAATTAAATTGATGAAATTGAATAATGTAAATAAAAGCCTTGACTGGGAGTTGATTACATGGAAGCCCTAATTTTGATGGAACACTCTTAAGATTAATTGACAATTGAGAGTTATTTCGTTTAGTTATCCTTTACTAAGTAAGGGGAGGTAAAACAAGTTGGAATACTATTCTATCCACAAGTCCCAATCCACTCTTGGGAGGATTGGTGTCAGGAATTAGAGAGCAAACCAACAATAACCCAATTACAATCTTTCTCTTGAATCTTCCAACTCAAGGGTTCCTTTCAATCAACAACCTATCAAGTTAGGGAACTACTCACTCATTGTAAAGGTAAAATTCATAGCATATAAAAAGGAATTAAAGAAAGACATTGTAAATAAAAATTAAAATAGACAATTAAAAATAAAAGTGATCCTTGTATTAAATAATCCTAAAAATATTCCAATGGTAAAATTAAACAAAGCAAAGAACATGGAAGAGTAAGCCAAGTAAAGAAAACGAACTAGAATGACGAAGTCTTGATGAGGTAATAACTCTTCTCAATATCCCAATGCAAAAAGCTAGAGAAAATAAAATCCTAAGAACTATCAATGTCTAGAGAGAAAACCTAGGGAAGGAGTAAAACTAGATCTAAAAACTAAAACTGTGTAGAATGAATTGTTGTTTTTGGTTTTTGGATGTTCTCTGGCTCTAGTCTGCTGTTCTGGGCCGAAAACTGGGTCAAAATAGGGTCCAAAATCGCCCCCAGTGAATCCTGCAGATTATGCGGATCGCGCATGTCACGCGATCACGTTATCCATGCGGACGCGTCATTCGCGCTTTTCCTCGCCACACGTTCGCGTCGTCCACGCCTCCGCGTCGCTCGTGCTTTTCCAGTCCGCGCGGTCGCATGAGCCACGCTACCGCTGATGACAAGTCATCTTAGCCTAGTTTCACTAGTCTTTTTCTTTTGTTTTCACTTGAATTGTGCACTTTCTTGAGCTACAAGTAAGCTAATTTGGGTAGATTTTCATGCTTCCTTTGATTGAATCAACCATGTATGAATTCATGCTATTTCATGAGGTTTTAGGCTATAATTATCACATATTATGATAAAATGAATATCTCATGATTTTAAGCATAGCTTTGATGTGTTTGGTTGATTAATGATAGGTGAAGAAAGCTTGGAGAAAGGTTGAAGCAAGAAGGAATGGCTAGGAGTAAAGAGAGGACAATGGAATAAGTGAAAATGAACCAGGAAGCAAAAAGCTGGACCAAAAGTTAGGCTCAAACTTTTGCACAAACTTTTGGGTGAAAAGTTAGCCCCAACGTTAGCCCCTAACTTTTGGGCTAACGTTGGCACATGAAAGTTACTCCCTGGGCACCAAAAGTTTGCGCCAACGTTAGCCCCTAACTTTGTGGCTAACGTTGGCATGAGAAAAACACTCCCTGGGCACCAAAAGTTTGCGCCAACGTTAGCCCCTAACTTTGTGGCTAACGTTGGCATGAGAAAAACACCCCCTGGCCACCAAAAGTTTGCGCCAACATTAGCCTCTAACTTTTGGGCTAACGTTGGCACATGAAAAACACAAAGGGGGAGCAAAAGTTTGCGCCAACGTTAGCCCCTAACTTTTGGGCTAACGTTGGCGCCATAAGTGCACTAAGGAAGGCCAACGTTGGAGCAAAAGTTAGACCCCTAACTTTTGCACCAACGTGGGTATCAGCAAAACATGGGGGCTGATATGAAAAGTTGGACCAAAAGTTTGCCTCAAACTTTTACTCAAACTTTTACTCAAACTTTTGCAAAACTCCAACCCGGTTCACTTGGTTCACTTTGGTTCCTCTCCAAACTCCAAGAGCAATCAACCAAGGCCTCTCTCAACCCAATTCCACCAAGAGCAAAAGTTAGGGAGCTTTCCTTTTGAGTTTTCATAATAGTTTTCGGAGAGTGTATAAATAGGATAGAATTCAAGTTCTTAAGGGAGCTTTCCTTTTGAGTTTTCATAATAGTTTTCGGAGAGCTTTGGATATTGAGTGATCTTTAATTTCTTAGTTTTGGGGAAGGAGAATTCCACTCTCTTCCTCTTAGTTTTATTGCTTTCAATTTCAATTGCAATTGTCTTGGATCTTGGGTTGGAGAATTGAAGGAATTCTGTTTCAATCTCATCCGAAGATCTCTCTGCTTCTTCTACTGCTTATTGAATTTAATTTCTGTTAATCGTTCTTCATCTACTTTCTTTGCAATTTACAATTCCTTTGCAATTGTTCTTGTTGGATCTAGGAAGGCATTGAGATCTAGACTTGGTTTTCTAGTCTCTTGGGTCCTGAGATCTGAATTCTCATTTTACTTTCTCTGTTTACTGCTTTCATGCTCATTTTACTTTTCTGGTTGAGATCCGGTTTGATTCAAGACATCTTCTATTTCTCTGTTTGTTGCAATTTACTTTCCTTCGTTTAATTTCTGCAAATCCAACTCCCAATTCCCTTTACAATTCAAGCTATTTACATTTCTTGCACTTTAAGATTCTGCAATTTACATTTCTTGCGTTCTAAGTTTCTGCCATTTAATTTCTTGTTCTTTAAGATTCAGCATTTAAATTCCTGTTCTCTTTAATTTCATGTCAATTACCCATTCCATTTACTTTTCATGCAATTTAAATTCTACAAATCACAAATCTCTCAACCAAATCTTGATTCGCTTGACTAAATCAACCACTAAACTAAAATTGCTCAATTCTTCAATCCCTGTGGGATCGACCTCACTCCCGTGAGTTATTATTACTTGATGCGACCCGGTGCACTTGTCGGTTAGATTTGGGTGTTTTGGAGAAATTCGTTTTTCCGCGAAAATATCCCATCAAGTTTTTGGCGCCGTTGCCGGGGATTGATTAGATTGACAATGATTAAGTGAGGTGGTGATCTAGATCTAGCATTTTTTTCTTTTTATTTTCTGTTCTTTTAATTTTCAATTAACCCACTAACTGTTTGAATTTTTGCTTAAGCTAACTAAAACTTCATTCTAGCAATAGATTGAAGTGTCACTGGTTTGTGTGTTTCTTATGTTCTGCTTGTATGTCAGGTACAAGAAGAAATACACCCATCTTTCATGAACAAGACGAAAGAACTCTTAGAAGGTTAAGAAGAGCGGAAAGAGGGAAAAATATTGTTGGAGAAGGGGGATCGGAAGAAGAATTCCAAGATATGGAGGAACATTCAACCAATCCACCAGGTGGAGAAGACAACAACAATAACAATCCACCCCAGAGGAGAGTTCTGGCCTCCTATACCTTTGCAAATGCTAGACATTGTGGAAGCAGCATTCTCACCCCTAATGTCAATGCAAATAACTTTGAATTAAAGCCACAACTAATTACATTGGTCCAAAACAACTGCTCGTTTGGGGGAGGACCATTGGAGGATCCAAATCAACATCTGTCTACCTTCTTAAGGATTTGTGACACTGTCAAGTCCAATGGCGTGAATCCTGAGACCTACAAGCTTCTGCTGTTCCCGTTCTCATTAAGGGACAAGGCCGCACAATGGCTTGAAACTTTTCCTCAAGGAAGCATCACTAGCTGGGATGATTTGGTGACTAAATTTCTAGCCAAATTCTATCCACTTCAAAGGGTTAACAGGCTGAAAACCGAGGTACAAACATTCACACAATTGGATGCTGAAAATCTGTATGAAGCATGGGAGAGATACAAGGCTCTGCTGAGGAAATGTCCACCAGAAATGTTCACTGAGTGGGACAAGCTACAGAACTTCTATGAAGGACTCACCCTAAAGGCTCAAGAATCACTTGACCACTCAGCTGGAGGTTCCTTGCAACTCATGAAAACTGCAGAGGAAGCTCAAAATCTCATTGATATGGTGGCTAACAACCAATATTTCTTTGCTCATCAAAGAAACCGCCAACCATCACAAAGAAGAGGAGTAATAGAGCTAGAAGGAGTGGACTCAATCTTGGCTCAAAACAAGATGATGCAGCAGCAAATTCAACAACAATTTGAGCAAATGGCCAAGAGGATTGATAGTCTCCAAGTTGCAGCAGTTAACACTAGCCAACCATCAACCACATGGGGACAGACTGAAGAAACTCAAGAAGAATAACAACAAGAGCAAGTACAGTATATGCACAACCAAGGACCAAATGAAGTGTATGGTGATACATACAATCCATCCTGGAAGAACCACCCAAACCTCAGATGGGGAGATAATCATACCCAAAACCAACAACCATGGCAGAGGAACTCAAACCAAAACAACCCAAGAAGCAACCAAAACCACAACCAGCAGCAGACCAACCAAAACCCCTACAGAAAACCTCAAAATAACTACCCCAACCCCAACCAGTACCAATCCAATAACCAACCCACCAACCAAAATGCCTATCATCCACCACCCACATCTCATAACCCACCTCAAGTATCACCTGAAGCCCAGAGAATCACTAACTTGGAGGCCGTGATAGACAAAATGTTGAAACACCAGGAAATGGTAACCAAGAATCAAGAAGCATCCCTGAAAAGCCTAGAGAGACAGATGGGGCAAATCTCCAAGCAGATTTCTCTTGAGAGACCTTCAAGCTCACTACCGAGTGACACAATCCCAAATCCTAAGGAAGAATGCAAGGCAATACAATTAAGGAGTGGGAGAACATTGATGAGCAACAATGACACTACTAAGAAGCAAGTAGAGAGCAGCAAAAGACCAATAGAAGAGGAACAGCCAACACACACAGAGGAAGCCAATGATGATGATGCAATGGCAAGCAAGGAAGCCTCAAAGCAAACTCAAGCAAAGGGGGAACAACCAAAAATTCCAAAAAAAGGGAATGAAGCAGTTGAAGAGCCAACCAAGAATCAAAAGCAACAAGTAGAGAAAACTTTTATACCTCCACTGCCATATCCCCAGAGGTTCAACAAAGAAACCAAGGACCAGCATTTTCACAAGTTCCTTGAAACTTTCAAAAAGCTGGAAATCAATATTCCTTTTGCTGAAGCACTTGAGCAAATGCCTCTGTATGCCAAGTTTTTGAAGGAGCTTATCAACAAGAAAAGAAATTGGGATGAGAAAGAAACCATACTGCTCACTGAAGAATACAGGGCTTTGATTCAAAAAGGGTTTCCCCCTAAGCTTGAAGATCCAGGGAGCTTTTTGCTACCTTGCACCATTGGGGAATTAACCATCACTAAAGCAATGTGCGATCTAGGAGCAAGTATCAACTTAATACCATCCTCCTTGGTAAAAAAGCTGCATATAAAGGAAGTTAAACCAGTACAAATATCTCTAGAGCTAGTAGATAAGTCAACAGTATACCCCAGGGGTATGATTGAAAACCTGCTGGTCAAGGTGGACAACTTCATATACCCTGCAGATTTTGTGGTTCTAGATTCAGAAGGGGATGATGGTGATTCTATTATTCTGGGAAGGCCATTCTTGGCCACTGCTAGAGCTATCATAGACATAGAGGAAGGAGAATTAACTCTTAGAATGCATGATAAGAGTGTCACTCTGAAGGTATTACCAGAGGCACAATTTAGCAAGGAGAAGAAAGACTATATGAAAATTGACAAGGGAGAATCACAGTTGAAGGAAGAAACTGACAAAGAGAGTCACAGCAACATCCCAAGGCTAAGGATTGTGCAGACTGATGAAGAGGCCCAAGAGGATATTGGAGTATTAGCCACTGAGAAGAGAGGTCCCCAAGGGAAGCCTACGGCCAGAAAAGAAAGATCAACAAAAGGAAAGATGAAACGGAGAAACAAAACAAAAAGGGGTTGGAAGAATAGGAAGATCCCAACAGAGGGGCTTTTCAAAGATGACAAAGTGCAACTGATATATCAACAGCTGGGGGCAAACCAACAAACTGAGGACTACTACACTATTAGCAACATACTCTCATTAGAGCATGCTGAAATTGAACACCAGGGAACAAAGAAGAGGATCACAGTCAGGGGAGACAAATTGAGGCTCTACAAGCACCAACCACCATAAAAGAAAGCCTCAATGTCAAGCTAATGACAATAAAAGAGCGCTCCATGGGAGGCAACCCATGATTTAAGATTCATGTCATTTTAAATTCAATAAGTTATGATCATTTGAGCATGAATTCTTTTCTCTTTTCATGAACATATCCATTGAATGCATGCACTGTTTTGAAACATATGCTGAGAATTCTAAGTTTGGTTTGCCTTCAAGCACACTAAACCAACGTTACAAATAATTCCATTTTGCAAGCTTAGAGTGTCTTGACAAAGCATATGGCCAAACACTAAAGTTTGGTGTCCACATAGCTTCATGAAAATTAGAAATTCATGCATCAATAATCATACAATTGTTGTTTTCCAAAATCTTATAAATGGAAAAATTCTTATTCGGTAATGAAGGCATCAATTGTGATGTACCCTTTGACAAGAAATAAGTTTGGTGTTCATCAAACTTTGATGCACCGATTTAGGGACACAATTGACCCTTCATGGAAAAAAAAAGAGAAAAAGAAAATTAGGATGAAAGCAATTCTTATAAACATTTGACTAAGGGTGACATTGGGATTTCACTAATTGGAGGAAGAGACACAATTTCTTCATACATGATCAAACATTAAGTTTGGTGTCCTCCAAAGATGAGTCACGGTTCAATTGGATATAAGAATTGATGATTCATATAATAAAAGGAATACTCTTGCCACAGTTGGACAAAACTAATGTATGTTGTGATGACTAGGTGGTCAAAGAATCTTCAATGAAAGAGACAAGACAAAGGAAAGCATAGCATGAGGACAAAAGCTCATCACATGCTTCGAAAAAGAAATCTGCCACTCCTTGAGAATGATCACGGCAAAGGCAAGAGAAGAAGCAAGCTTTGTCTTCATTCATCCTTACATGCACACCTTTGATCCCCATAGTGTCTAGTTGCATCTTAGCCTTTCATTGCTCAAATGTACCACCTCAAGCCATGCACATGACCGAATCACTCCAACCTTGGAAACTTCATTCCCTTCATCACTCCTCAACATAACAAGCTCGGTTCAACATTTCTCTTGCTTTAAACTCCAACCATTTAAACTTCCCTTCATCATTTCTTGTGATAGCAAGTTCGATCTAAATTTCTTCTTGCTCCAAACACACATCAAATTCTCCAACATTCTTCACACTCCCTCTAACCTCACAAAACTCAACCAACCAAGTGATCATGGCCTCTTCCTCAAGAAACAAACGAAGAAAAGGGAAAGACCCCATGGTGGAGGAAGACACACATGAATATGACCAATGGAGATTCAAGTCTCGGTACCATCAAATGCAAATTGAATGGATGAACGAGAAAAGGATCTATCCTGAAATTCCACTCTTGTTGCCGGATGATGGATGCCAAGAAATGAAGGACAAAATTCGAAAGAGGAGGTGGGAGGAACTTGCATCACCAGCCACTCGAATCAATGCCAATATCATAAGAGAGTTCTATGCAAATGTCTCAAGGCTTGACATGCGTGAGCCCCCAACGTACAAGAGCTATGTGCGGGGGGTGGAAGTAGACTTTAGCTCGGATGCAATCAAGAAAGTCTTGGGACTAAAGTCAGTCCGCTTTAGTGAACCGGGATACCAACAAAGATTGAATGAAGATCAGGATTATGATGAGATTGCGAGAGATATTTGTATGGAGAACTCAGAGTGAGAAGGAGATGACAAGAACAAATATAAGTATCTGAAGAGATGTAACCTCACCCCAGAAGCAAAAGGATGGTATGAGCTGATGAAAAGATCAATTCTGGGCACAGTGAACACCTCAGAAGTTAACAGGGAGAGAGCCGTGATGTTGCATTGCATCATTGTGGGAGGAGAGATAAGAGTTCATGAAATCCTTGCAAAAGACATTCAAAAGCTTGCTGAGAAGAATTCGGCCGGGTCTTGGTTATACTACCCAAGTACCATTTGGAGGTTGTGTGCAAAGGCTAAAGTGCCAATAGAAGAAGATAATCCAATGTGGTTAAGCCAAGGCATGCCCATAACCATTGAACGAATGACAATGACTCCTGAAGCACATCAAGGCCGAAGGCCACATGGAAGAAGGCAAAAAGAAGAACCAATGGAAGAAGATGAGCCACACATAGAAGAAGAGCCACAAGAGGAGGAGGAACAGCCGTACTTTTTCCCACATGGCAATATGGATATGACTCAAATGCAGGAAGCAATTGGAAGATTATCACAACAGTACATGAGAATTCAAGAAAGGCAAGAGGAATATCATTCACTATACATGAAAAACCAACAAGTACAAGAAGAACGGGAGCTAAGAATGATGAACAAACAAAGTGAATTCGAGTCAAGATTCCTTGTGATGCAAGAAGAACATGCTTTTCAATCTCATGAATCATTTGGAAAGTTGGAACAAATGCAAGCTGAAAATTTGAGGGCTCTCAAAGAGTTCACAACACTCCAAGATGCAAGGTATGAAGTACAAGCCGATTACAACATCAATAGCCAAATCAAACTAAACTATATTGGAGAACATTTGCACAACATGGATCCGGCTTTCCCAACTTTTGATGAATTCTTCAAAAAGAGAAGTGAGGTAGAGGTAAGCAATGCTATGAGACTTGAAGATAGAGTAGAGGAGGCTATGAATAAGGCTGGATTCTGGCGAGGCCAACAGACAACAAACACGGATGGTGGAAACACTAACAACCAAGTGTATGAAAGGAGAAAGAAAAAGCATGACAAATGAAAGGTGGACTTGCTCCTTGTTCATCACTACAAAGAAAAAAACATGCATTCTATCTATTTTAAGTTGTCTTTACATCTTTAAGTAGTTCTTTTAATCAATAGTCTTTGCATTATGTTTGTTTCAAAATAAGTAAGCTAGTCTATGTGTGTGCTTGTGTGTTTACTTTCACTTAGCAAAAAGCATGTTTTGTCCCCTGCATCTTTAAGTTCAATAAAAGAAATGATTGAATGTGAAGTAGAATGATCTCTGTTAGATAGAAGTAGAATAAAAGTAAGTGGTGGTATGTGTGTGATTGTATAATAGCTCACTTTTAGTGAATAAAGAGCCAGGATATCTCCTTCTAAGTATAGAGCGGCCTACTGTCTATGAATCTCAATCGAATAAAAATCCTTGGTTAGAAAGAAAAAAAAAAGAAAAAAAAAAAAGAAGTGGCAGAACAAAAGAAAAACAAAAAGAAACAAAGCTGGACACCAATAGCTTGAACCTTAGAATATATGCCTGTGGTGTCTTTGTATTAGGATCTGCTTGGATTATTAAGCTCTTTGGAGTGCATCAACACTCGGTGACTTGGGTTAACTAACCCGGGATCATCAGCTGAAAGTCCACTATCAAGAGCAACCTAACTACAAGGCATTTAGCAGCCCAAAGAGGTGCTGGGCATCAATGTTCTAAGAAGGAATGTGAGCCAAGTGTCTATAGTGAATAATGTGTCAAGTATAAAGAAAAGGAAATGAACTTGCTACACATGACACTCAATTAAAGCTTATGAACAAAGTAATAGCCAAGGATAAAGGAATAATGAGAGGTCATAGCAGTATGTTGCTTGAAG
Organism: Arachis hypogaea; assembly: GCF_003086295.3. Lineage (NCBI taxonomy): Eukaryota > Viridiplantae > Streptophyta > Magnoliopsida > Fabales > Fabaceae > Arachis > Arachis hypogaea. Next base: position 86,541,478 of record NC_092049.1, on the reverse strand, counting down.
CTTGAAGGAGACTTCCTAGGCCTAGGAGTCAATAAGAAGTGAGTATTTACATATCCACACAAAATCCCATGAACTATCAATAATACTCTGCTAGCATGAACATCCTCTTCCATTTCATCCTTTCTTCTCAATAAATTTTTTTTTCTTGCTTGGGGACAAGCAAGCTTTAAGTTTAGTGTTGTGATGACAAGTCATCTTAGCCTAGTTTCACTAGTCTTTTTCTTTTGTTTTCACTTGAATTGTGCACTTTCTTGAGCTACAAGTAAGCTAATTTGGGTAGATTTTCATGCTTCCTTTGATTGAATCAACCATGTATGAATTCATGCTATTTCATGAGGTTTTAGGCTATAATTGTCACATATTATGATAAAATGAATATCTCATGATTTTAAGCATAGCTTTGATGTGTTTGGTTGATTAATGATAGGTGAAGAAAGCTTGGAGAAAGGTTGAAGCAAGAAGGAATGGCTAGGAGTAAAGAGAGGACAATGGAATAAGTGAAAATGAACCAGGAAGCAAAAAGCTGGACCAAAAGTTAGGCTCAAACTTTTGCACAAACTTTTAGGTGAAAAGTTAGCCCCAACGTTAGCCCCTAACTTTTGGGCTAACGTTGGCACATGAAAGTTACTCCCTGGGCACCAAAAGTTTGCGCCAACGTTAGCCCCTAAATTTGTGGCTAACGTTGGCATGAGAAAAACACCCCCTGGCCACCAAAAAGTTTGCGCCAACGTTAGCCTCTAACTTTTGGGCTAACGTTGGCACATGAAAAACACAAAGGGGGAGCAAAAGTTTGCGCCAACGTTAGCCCCTAACTTTTGGGCTAACGTTGGCGCCATAAGTGCACTAAGGAAGGCCAACGTTGGAGCAAAAGTTAGACCCCTAACTTTTGCACCAACGTGGGTATCAGCAAAACATGGGGGCTGATATGAAAAGTTGGACCAAAAGTTTGCCTCAAACTTTTACTCAAACTTTTACTCAAACTTTTGCAAAACTCCAACCCGGTTCACTTGGTTCACTTTGGTTCCTCTCCAAACTCCAAGAGCAATCAACCAAGGCCTCTCTCAACCCAATTCCACCAAGAGCAAAGGCCCAACTCAAGGCTTGAAGATCATTTGAAGAAAGTGTATAAATAGGATAGAATTCAAGTTCTTAAGGGAGCTTTCCTTTTGTGTTTTCATAATAGTTTTCGGAGAGCTTTGGATATTGAGTGATCTTTAATTTCTTAGTTTCGGGGAAGGAGAATTCCACTCTCTTCCTCTTAGTTTTATTGCTTTCAATTTCAATTGCAATTGTCTTGGATCTTGGGTTGGAGAATTGAAGGAATTCTGTTTCAATCTCATCCGAAGATCTCTCTGCTTCTTCTACTGCTTATTGAATTTAATTTCTGTTAATCGTTCTTCATCTACTTTCTTTGCAATTTACAATTCCTTTGCAATTGTTCTTGTTGGATCTAGGAAGGCATTGAGATCTAGACTTGGTTTTCTAGTCTCTTGGGTCCTGAGATCTGAATTCTCATTTTACTTTCTCTGTTTACTACTTTCATGCTTATTTTACTTTTCTGGTTGAGATCCGGTTTGATTCAAGACATCTTCTATTTCTCTGTTTGTTGCAATTTACTTTCCTTCGTTTAATTTCTGCAAATCCAACTCCCAATTCCCTTTACAATTCAAGCTATTTACATTTCTTGCACTTTAAGATTCTGCAATTTACATTTCTTGCGTTCTAAGTTTCTGCCATTTAATTTCTTGTTCTTTAAGATTCAGCATTTAAATTCCTGTTCTCTTTAATTTCATGTCAATTACCCATTCCATTTACTTTCCATGCAATTTAAATTCTGCAAATCACAAATCTCTCAACCAAATCTTGATTCGCTTGACTAAATCAACCACTAAACTAAAATTGCTCAATCCTTCAATCCCTGTGGGATCGACCTCACTCCCGTGAGTTATTATTACTTGATGCGACCCGGTGCACTTGTCGGTTAGATTTGGGTGTTTTGGAGAAATTCGTTTTTCCGCGAAAATATCCCATCAACCGCGTCACTGCGATTTCTCCTCTTTCGCGCGGTCGCATGAGCCATGCGGCCGCGTCAATTCTCGCTGGTTATCTCCTCAATTTCTTGTGTTCCTTCCATTTTTGCTAGCTTCCTTTCCAATCTCCAACTCATTCATGCCTTATAAAGCCTGAAACGCTTAACACACAGATCACGGCATCGAATGGAATAAAGAAAAATTAAAATGCATAATTAAAAGTCTCTAGGAAGCAGTTTTCAATTATGTAATAATTTAAGGAAGGAAATATAAATGCATGCTAAATTAATGAATAAGTGGGTAAGGATCATGATAAAACCACACAATTAAACACAATATAAACCATAAAATAGTGGTTTATCAACCTCCCCACACTTAAATATTAGCATGTCCTCATGCTTAATTGAAGGAGATAAAGTAAATAAGTATGAACATGCAGAAACTCATGCAATGCAATGCAATCCTATATATATGAATGCAACTATATGATTCCTGTCCACTTGATCAAAAGTAAATAAGCTCTTCAAAATAATTACAAATCAATTTCCACTAATTCTATCATTATACAGTAAGACAGATAAAAGTGCAAGAAGATAGCTTATGAAAGCAGGGAACATGGAAATTGAAGCATTGAACCCTCACTGATGATGTATGTACGCTCTAATCTCTCTAGTGTATAAGGTAATCACTCTATCCTTCTCTAATCATGCTCTCTAACTTTTGTTCTTCTCCTAACCAATCAACAACAGTTAATATACCAATGCAAACATCATGAGGTCTTTTCAAGGTTGTAATGGGGCCAAGGTAGGTAGGGATACATGTATGGTCAAGTGAGCTTATAAATTGAATCTTTAATTAACCCAACCTATATAACTTGCATAACCTTAGAATTCATACCTAGCTACCCAGAATTCCCCTTTTACATCCCATACTAATGTATCAACTTTTTATTTTAATTTTTTTTAAATAGAAGCAAAAATAAACATAGCTTATCAATGCACATAGATTTTTAATTCTTATAGTTTCACATGAGCAGGTATCCAAATTTCCATTAAATTATCATGACACATTCCCTTAATAACTTTTGTTCCCACAATTTCCCATACTTAACTAGCACACACAATTCTATCTTAAGATAACCAAAGATTCAATTTGGGATATACAATTGTTTTTCCGCTTAAGACTAGTAATGTGGTGAAATATAGAACAAATGGGATTTAAAGGCTCAAAGTGGTTAATAAAGGTAATTGAAAAGGGTAGGCTTAATTTGGATGAGTGAGTTTAAACAAATAATGGCCTCAATCATGTGCAAGCATATAAATATAATAAATATTGGACATATAAGATAAAACAAAATATAGATTACAATCATAGAGAAGTAAACACACAAGAATAAAATAATTATGGTTAAATAATGTAACCATGCATAAAGGCTCAAATCTTCACAGGTTGTGTGTTCTTTAGCTCAAAAATAATCATGTTCCAAATACAACTTCAAGCAAATTTATCATAAAAAATTTTAAAAATTAGTGAAATTTTGTTCCAAAGATAGAGTCTTAGAAGAAACTTATTGTCTTTTCAATCAAGTAGAGCATGCATGCAACTAACCTATTACTATGCAATTTATCCTATTCTATAAAAGAAAGAAAATCTAACTAAATATCCTAATTTATTGGTGCTAGGGAAGAGATATTACCTCCGGAAGTCAGGTACTGATCGACCTCCCCACACTTAAGGCTTTGCATCGTCCTCGGTGCCATCTGTCAGGAACAGGGGTGGGCTGGTTGCAGTATCTCCACAGTTGGGACCATCATGTCACCCTGTGCTGGTAAAAGAAGTGGAGTCCGGGGTGTCTGAGTCCTTGAAGTGTCCCTTGAGTAGCTCCTTGAGGTGTTTGAATCGGCGCTCGTTACGGCGCTCTCTTAACTTCGCTTTATGTTCTTGTCGATCCAATCTTATGATTATCTGCTGGAGCGGTTCATCTGTTGTAGGTGCTTGTGGTGATGAAGAGGGGATATCTTCAACTGGAGCAGTTGGAAGGCTTGTAGTGGCTGCTGGAAGTCTGAGGTACTTCCCATTGGGGACATACTGATCATCTTGCGGAAGCATGGCTTTGGTGTCTCCAGCTCTGTAGGAAACTCCGGCTGCTGAGACAAGATCTGAGACCAAGGCGGGAAAAGGTAAGTTGCCCGCAATTTGTACGTGTCCCATGGCATTCTGGATATGTCTTGGTAGGTTCAGAGGCTGGTCTGTAAGGATGCACCATAGTAGAACAGCCATGTCTGCAGTGAAGAAGGACTCGTGAGTGCTCAGAAAGACGTAATGGGACATGATCTGTGCCCATACACGAGCCTCCAAGGTAAGTGATGAAGCTGATATTCCCTTAGGGCAGGTACGATGGTATCCGTAGATCCAACGGCTGCCAGGTAGTGCGATAACTCTGAGAACAGCTTCCTAGTCAAATTGGTACATCTGGCGCTTGAGTGCGGCTTCTTAAAAGGCGTCCAATCCTTCTGGAATAGGGGGAAGACTCAAAGCTTGTTGAATAGCCTCTTCTGTAATGGGGACTTGCTTCTGACGGACAAAGACAGACTGCAGGGTAGGCAGGTAGAAGTTAGAGTAGAACTCGACTACCCAAGAAAAATTGACCTGCTTCTGTTATCTCTGTAGGAAATCCCATTGTCTTTGTTCAATTTGCGGCTCAATAAAAGTAGCAATATTGGGCGGAAGGATAAGAAGGTGTTCGTTGTTGTAACTCCTTTCAGCTAGAATAGGGAACATCTGCTCACAGTAGCGATTTGGAAATCGCGCAGTGTCCTTTGCTGGAAAGGATTTCTCCTTTTCATCAACCTTTATAATCCTCTTAACTCTTTTTGTTGAGGGCTTGACTGCAGTTGAAGAAGGCTCTGCCACTAGTGCTCTTTTAGTTCCTCTTCTTGCTGGAGGTTTGGGAGTAGCTTTCTCTTTTCCTTTCTTGGTGGCCATCCTGAAAAGGGAAGAGAGAGTAAATTAAATTCAAAGAGATATATAGCAATGAAGAGAATGAAAAAGGATGGTTATAAATTCACATTAAAAGGTAAATGATGTTAACACACGCCCATGAGTACATGTGAAAGATCATTAATGGAAAATAGTTAGTGCATATGATGATAAGTGAATGCAAGGTGTTTATTGGCATGCCGGCAAAGGGCATGAGTAGCATAGACCAAGCATTACTTTGTAGCAAACCATCACGTTTGTATTGACAATTAAATTCAATTAATATAATAGTAAAGGGAATTTGTGAAAAGCAAGCATTGAATAGTAGAATAACATAGAGAAGTGCATAATGCCATATGGGCTTTTTCACAAACACATAGCATGCATGGTGAATAAGGTATAGAAAGGATTAAAGTGAGCATGCAAGCAATCCTTTAAAGAAAATAATATATAATTGCCAAATAATTTGCAACAATCCACAAGTATATAATGAAGAATAATGACTCAAATAAAATTCTAACACCATGTAAAAAGGAAAGAAGAAGAAAGAAAATATGAATAATGAAAAGAAAAAGAAAAGAAAAGAAAATAACATATAAAATAAGAAGAATGATAGAAAAGAGAAGGATGAAGAAGAAAATAAAACCTTGTTAATGGAGGTGAGGGAGAGAGAGTGAAAGGTGAGATAGAAGGAAGAAGGGAGGAGGAAGAAATAAGGAAGGAAAAGAAAAAAAAATAGGGTTTGGAGAGAAAAAGATATGGTATTTGGCAAAATTAGGAAAACTGTGCGCCGCAAGCGACGCGATCGCATAGGGCACGCGGTCGCGTGACCCAGTTTGTGCCAGTGGTGCGAGGGTTGCCTCGCACTCGCACAACTCTCTGTTCAAAATCATTAAATGCCAAATTTTAGGTGACGCGATCGCATGGGGCACGCGATCGCGTGAGTGGGTAATTTATGGGGTAAGACGCGGCCGCATGGGGCACGCGGTCGCGTGAGGGTGATTGCGCGTCCAGCGCCAGTCCAGCACCACTCTAGCACAACTTTCAGCTGTGCACCCTTTCTACGTCGAAAATCAGGGCACGCGGTCGCGTGGGAGGTCATTATGCCCATACGACGCAGACGCGTTGAGGACGCGGTCACGTGGGATGATTTGTGCCACTAGCACTCCTCCACCCACGCTCCAGCATGACTCTCTGTTCGTTTTTTATTTTTCCCCAGCTCCTTGCGATGCGGACGCGTCGCTGATGCGGTCGCGTCGCGTGGCATTTTTTTTTTTAAATAAAAGTATGTGAATGCAGATGCACGAAATATACTAATAAAGAGAAGAGTTATTGGATAAAAAAATTAAAAATAGAGAAAAGAACGATGATACCATGGTGGGTTGTCTCCCACCTAGCACTTTGCTTTAACGTACGTAAGTTGGACGCTCCACTAGCTCAGTCTTTGGCTATGTGGGGATCTTCCAAGAGGAAGATCTCAAGTTCCTTGTCTTTCTTCCACTTTTCGCCATGGTACAGCTTTAAACGATGTCCATTAACTTTGATAAGCTCCGAGCTCGAAGGATGGCTAAGGTGATAGACTCCGTACGGTTCAGCCTTCTCTACTCTGTATGGGCCTTCCCATCTTGATCTCAACTTGCCTGGCATGAGCCTCAGTCGAGATTTGTAAAGGAGGACTGAGTCCCCAGGTTGGAACTCTTTCCTCTTAATGTTCTGGTCATGTACAGCCTTCATCTTCTCCTTGTGTAGTCTTGAGTTCTCAAAAGCTTCTAGGCGAAGGCTCTCCAGTTCTTGCAGTTGCAACTTCCTTTCAGCTCCAGCTTTTTCAATTCCCATATTGCACTCCTTGACTGCCCAAAAGGCTTTGTGCTTTATTCCAACTCAGAGATGGCAAGCTTTTCCATAAACTAAGCGGAAAGGACTCATCCCAATGGGTGTTTTGTCTGCTATTCTGTATGCCCAGAGTGCATCTTGTAGCCTGGTGCTCCAGTCTCTTCTATGAGGCTTTACTATCTTCTGCAAGATACGCTTTATCTCTCTATTTGACACCTCAGCTTGCCCATTGGTCTGAGGATGGTATGCTGTCGCAACCTTATGAATTATCCCATGCTTCTTCATTAATCATGTTAGTCTCCTGTTACAAAAATGGGTGCCTTGATCGCTCACGATTGCTCGTGGGGATCCAAAGCGACAGATAATATGGTTTCTCACAAAGGAAACAACAGTGTTAGCATCATCAGTACGGGTAGGAATTGCTTCCACCCATTTGGAAACGTAATACACAGCTAACAATATATAAAAATAACCATTAGAATTTGGAAATGGACCCATGAAGTCAATGCCCCAAACATAAAAAATTTCACAAAAAAGCATATATTGTTGAGGCATCTCATCCCTCTTGGATATATTACCAAATTTTTGGCATGGGGGCAAGATTTACAAAATTCAGCAGCGTCTCTAAAAAGAGTAGGCCACCAGAATCCACAGTCCAAGATTTTTCTAGCAGTTTTTTAAGGGCCAAAATGTCCTCCACTCTCAGATGAGTGATAGGCCTCTAAGATGGACTGGAATTCTAATTGAGGCACACAACGTCTAATTACCTGATCAGCGCTACATCTCCATAAATATGGGTCATCCCATATATAATATTTAGACTCGCTTTTCAGCTTGTCTCTTTGATGCTTAGAAAAGTTTGGAGGAAATGTGTGGCTAACTAGATAATTAGCTACAAGTGCATACCAATGGGATACTTCAGATACTGCTTGCTGGTTATCAAATGGAAAATTATCATCTATAGGAGTAGAATCATCCTTAATGTGCTCAAGGCAACTCAAGTGGTCTGCCACTAAATTCTGGTTACCACTCCTATCCTTTATTTCTAAATCAAATTCTTATAATAGCAGTATCCAACGTATAAGCCTTGGTTTGGACTCCTTTTTTGATAATAGATACTTTAAAGCTACATGGTCCGAATACACTACTACTCTAGTACCAAGTAAATAAGCTCAGAATTTATCCAGAGCAAAAATAATAGCAAGAAGCTCTTTCTCAGTAGTAGTATAATTGGACTGGGCAGCGTCTAAATTCTTAGACGCATAAGCAATAACAAAAGGATCCTTACCTTCGCGCTGAGCCAACGCTGCTCCTACTGCATGGTTGGAAGCATCGCACATGATTTCAAACGGCTGGCTCCAGTCTGGTCCTCTCACAATTGGAGCTTGAGTCAGGGCGGCCTTCAGCTTATCAAACGCTTGCTTGCAATCTTCACTGAACTCAAACTCAATATCCTTCTATAGTAATCTGAATAAGGGAAGTGTTACCTTACTAAAGTCCTTAATAAATCTCCTGTAAAAACCTGTATGGCCAAGGAACGAACGGACTTCCCTCACAGAAGAGGGGTAAGGTAAACTAGAAATAACATTCACCTTTGCTGGGTCTACAGAAATGCCAGTATTAGATACCACATGTCCTAATACAATCCCTTGTTTTACCATAAAATGACATTTTTCAAAATTCAATACAAGGTTTGTATTAACACATCTATCTAATACTCTAGATAATCCATCTAAGCAAAGGCTAAAAGAATCACCATAAACGCTAAAATCATCCATAAAAACCTCCATACAGTCCTCAATAAGATCAGAGAAAAGACTCATCATACACCTCTGGAAAGTAGCTGGTGCATTGCACAAGCCAAAGGGCATTCTCTTGTAAGCATAAGTCCCAAAAGGACATGTAAAACTGGTCTTTTCCTTATTCTCAGGAGCTATATGAATCTGGAAATAACCTGTGTAACCATCTAAAAAGCAATAATGTGATTTACCTGACAGGCGATCCAGCATTTGATCAATAAATGAAAGTGGGTAGTGATCCTTACGGGTAGCTTGGTTGAGACGCCTGTAATCAATGCAGACTCTCTAAGCATTCTGAACTCTAGTTGTTATGAGCTCTCCATGCTCATTCTTCACTGTAGTGACTCCAGACTTCTTGGGCACCACTTGTACTGGGCTAACCCATTCACTATCTGAAATGGGATAGAGGATACCTGCATCCAATAGTCTAGTCACTTCCTTTTTGACAACTTCCAAGATAGTGGGATTCAATCTTCTTTGGGGTTGACGGACAGGTCTTGCTCCCTCTTCTAAAAATATTCTGTGCTCACATACTTGAGGGTTGATGCCTACTATGTCTGCCAAAATCCACCCAATTGCCTTCTTGTGCCTCCTCAGTACATCAAGTAACTGCTCTTCCTGTTGAGAAGTAAGTTCCCTTGCAATGATAACTGGAAACTTCTGCTCATCTTCAAGATAAGCATATTTGAGGTGTGGAGGAAGGGGTTTTAATTCCAGCTTCTGATCATGGGCAGGCGCTGGATTGTCTGGAACTTGTGAAAATGCCGAAGTGCCCTCATTGTCAATCAAGAGGATCCCCACACTTGGACCTTGTCCAGTGTTCCTCTTTTCTAATTCTTCCTTGTGAACTGCAGCTACAGTTTCATCTATGACATCACACTGGAAGATAAAATGATTTTCTGGAGGGTTGTTTATGACTCCATTCAGATTGAAGATTACTATTCGGCCATCTATTTCAAAAGAGTATGTTCCTGAAAAAGCATCCAATTTGAATTTTGATGTCTTCAGGAATGGTCTTCCAAGTAGGATTGATGATGGCTTATCTGAGTCATTATGAGGCATCTCCAAGATATAAAAATCAGTGGGAAATGTAAGCCCTTTAATGTTCACTAAAACATCTTCAGTAACTCCAGCCACTGTGATAATGCTTTAATCTGCTAACACAAAACGAGCTGCCGACCTTTTTAAGGGAGAGAGCCTCAAAATATCATATATAGACAAAGGCATTATACTAACACAGGCTCCTAAATCACACATGCAATCCTCCCATTAAAGCAGATATGGAACTACCTAAAGGAATAGTTTCTAATTCATGAATTTTGTCATTATGTATACATAAATCTTTTAGAAACTTTGCATATTTAGGTACTTGTTGAATAACATCAAAAAGAGGAACGGTTACCTCAACCTTTTTGAATATTTCTACCATTTTGGGATCAGGTTCCAGCTGCTTCCTGGGCTTCCTTGCAAGTTGTGGAAATGGAATGGGAGTGGTGTTTTCTGCAGTGTCTGCGCCTCTTGGTACTTCCTCCTGTGGTTGGGCTTCTTCTTTTTCAGTTATGTCCTGTATGTCCTCTTCCTCTTCAACATCTTCTATTTCTACGACCTCTTCAGCTGAGGCATGCTCTGGTGGGCTTGGCTCCTCCTGATTCCTCTCCTGCAGTGTGGTTTCGGACCTTAGTGATGGCATTAATGCCCCCCTTCGGATTCGGTAATGGTTGAGAGGAAATTCCAGTGGAACTTGAAGGTTGGTTATTGGAATTTTGCATTAATCCAATATGTGAGACAAGAGCTTGCAAAGTAGTGGTCAGACCATTCAGACTGGCATTAATGTTATTTTCCATGGTCTATTGACTTCACTCAAAAAATTTTAGTAACTCTTCATTAGGAGATGAAGAAGGGTGAGTAAATTGAGAGGTCTGCTGTTGGGTATTCTGTGGTCCTTGGGACTGCCTCAGGTGAGGTGCTCTGTAAGGTTGGTTCTGCTGCCTGTTGTTCTTATTATTCCACCTCTGATTTTCCTGATTATCTCTGCCTCCTCTGTTATTGTTGTCCCTCCAATTCTAGTTAGAATTGTCCTGCCATCCATGGTTATTATTTCCACCTTGATTGTACCCTTGGTTGGGGCGGTCATAGAAGTTATGAGTGGATGCCACCGTGTTGTCTTCCTGTTGGAGTTGCGGGCATTCATCATTATAATGGCTATAATCAGCACAAATTCCGGAATCTCTCTGTGGGACTAGCTGTTGGCCTTGCTGTGGTGAAGGAGATTGAGCTTGCTGAACTTGTTGTTGATTCAATTGCATCTGCTTCAGCAAGTTGGTCATTTCACAGATACTCTGAGTTAGAGCAGCAATCTCTCTGCTAGAGGATACTTCTGCAACGGCTTTTGAACGGCCTTGCTTCTGTCTGTGGTTCCTAGTAGATTTAGCTAGGTCGCTAATCAATTACCATGCCTCATCAATGGTCTTGTACTTCTTCATAGACCCATTGCTAGCACTTTCCAATGTGGTCTTATCTTGGGGCCTCATACCCTGTGTGATGTAGCTGAGTAACACTATTTTATCGATCATGTGGTGGGGGCATGCTTCCAGAAGACTATTGAAGTGCTCCCAGTATTCAAAGAGAGTTTTGTTGTCATCTTTAACAATTGTGGAAATGTCTTTCCTAAGTTTATCAGTAACTTCAGATGGAAAGAATTTCTCCAAAAACTCTTTTCTGAGCGTATCCCAGTTGGATACATTTGCTAGGGGTTGAGTGTAGTACCACTCTCTTGCTTTTCCCTCAAGAGAAAACGGGAAAGCTTTCAGCAGAATTGAAGTTTCATCTGTACCATCTCGCCTGACAGTAGAACAGGCTGCCTGAAAATCTCTCAGGTGCTTGATAGGCTCTTGAGCAGGTAAGCCATGAAACTTGGGCATCAAATTGAGCAGTGCGGTCTTTATTTCGAAATCTGTAGCCACCGCTGGGTGATGCGCTTGAAACGGTTGCATTGTAAAATCAGGGGCTCCTTCCTCCTGGATGGTAACTCTTCTGGCTGCTGCCATGTTACCTGTACGTAAATCAACCGAATCAGTAGAACGGGGGCTGGTTTCTTCCTCAGATGGTGTTTCAAATCCGCCCACAGAGAGGACTAACCAACGCCGAGCTCGCCTTATTCGTGAGATGGTTCTTTCAATCTCAGGATCGAATACTGGCAAGCGTGGATCAGGAAGTGAACGCGTCATCTAGCGAAAGAAACATGCAGCTCATAGTAGTAAAATAAAATAAAATGCAAATAAATAAATTCTAATTAATAACTTTAGCACTCTATTGCAACTCCCCAGCAACGGCGCAAAAATTGATGTGGGCAGAAATTGGTGAATTAAAAATTATTAGAATATATACGTTGCAAGTATAGTTCTTAACTCGCCAGAAATCCACCGCTCAATTTAGAAAGGTGTCACAGAAAATTGAAATTTAAAATACTGGGAGTATGAATCCCAGGTCGTCTCCCAACGAGTTGCAAGAAAGGGTGCTATTTTATTAATTAGATGTTTCCGAAAAGGTTTGAGTTGAGTAAACAGGAAATTAAATTGATGAAATTGAATAATGTAAATAAAAGCCTTGACTGGGAGTTGATTATATGGAAGCCCTATTCTTGATGGAACACTCTTAAGATTAATTGACAATTGAGAGTTATTTCGTTTAGTTATCCTTTACTAAGTAAGGGAAGGTAAAACAAGTTGGAATACTGTTCTATCCACAAGTCCCAATCCACTCTTGGGAGGATTGGTGTCAGGAATTAGAGAGCAAACCAACAATAACCCAATTACAATCTTTCTCTTGAATCTTCCAACTCAAGAGTTCCTTTCAATCAACTCCCCATCAAGTTATGGAAATGCTCACTCATTGTAAAGGTAAAATTCATAGCATATAAAAAGGAATTAAAGAAAGACATTGTAAATAAAAATTAAAATAGACAATTAAAAATAAAAGTGATCCTTGTATTAAATAATCCTAAAAATATTCCAATGGTAAAATTAAACAAAGCAAAGAACATGGAAGAGTAAGCCAAGTAAAGAAAACAAACTAGAATGACGAAGTCTTGATGAGGTAATAACTCTTCTCAATATCCCAATGCAAAAAGCTAGAGAAAATAAAATCCTAAGAACTATCAATGTCTAGAGAGAAAACCTAGGGGAGGAGTAAAACTAGATCTAGAAACTAAAACTGTGTAGAATGAATTGTTGTTTTTGGTTTCTGGATGTTCTCTGGCTCTAGTCTGCTGTTCTGGGCCGAAAACTGGGTCAAAATAGGGTCCAAAATCGCCCCCAGCGAATCCTGCAGATTATGCAGATCTCGCATGTCACGCGATCGCGTTATCCATGCGGACGCGTCATTCGCGCTTTTCCTCGCCACGCGTTCGCGTCGTCCACGCCTCCGCGTCGCTCGTGCTTTTCCAGTCCGCGCGGTCGCATGAGCCACGCTGCCGCGTCACTGCGATTTCTCCTCTTTCGCGCGGTCGCATGAGCCATGCGGCCGCATCACTTCTCGCTGGTTATCTCCTTAATTTCTTGTGTTCCTTCCATTTTTGCTAGCTTCCTTTCCAATCTCCAACTCATTCATGCCTTACAAAGCCTAAAACGCTTAACGCACAGATCACGGCATCGAATGGAATAAAGGAGAATTAAAATGCATAATTAAAAGTCTCTAGGAAGCAGTTTTCAATTATGTAATAATTTCAGGAAGGAAATATAAATGCATGCTAAATTAATGAATAAGTGGGTAAGGTTCATGATAAAACCACACAATTAAAGACAATATAAACCATAAAATAGTAGTTTATCAGCCACCCCTCGAACGGAAAAACTCGCCAAAAGTAGGAAACGAAAGGTGAAATCCAGAATCACCCCTCTTCCACAGAAAGCAGTAGCAAGCAGGCGTCGCAAGGAGAAACTATGAACTCTAGGCAAAAAACAGAAAGAAAGAAAAATAAGGGAGGTTACGAAGAAGAGAAACCATTTCTAAATCGCAAAATTCAAAACAAAGCCAAGGGAAACGGGGCAATCAATTCCAATTAATGAAAGTATTAAACCCTCGCATGTTCCCAAGAACAAAGCGCTGATATAAAAGCGCGCCCTTTTAGAGGAAAATGTTCCACATTCAAAAAGGATCTACAAATAAAGAAATCGACTAAATGCTTGAGTTCGGCTTCACTAGAGAAGGACCGAAGTCAAGGACTCGACCTCAAAAAAGAAGACCAAGCTCAAGCAGGGGCACTGTTCATACCCTGGGTTGAGCTATCCGACCCAAAATTATTGCCGACAAAGCGACCGACCTCTTCAGGTCAGACTATCCGACCTCTTCCTAAAAGAGGCTGGCCAAATCGATAGAAAAGCCCGAAAAAGGGCCCAACTCAAGGAATACGACCCAGATCCAAAGGCAGCCCAAGCCTATAGAGATAAGGGCGGTTCCCTTGAAGATAAGCTGACCACAACTCAAAAAGATAAGATAAGATAACTAACTTATCTTATCTAAAATGGTCACTCTACAACTACTATAAATACACTGGAGCACCCAGGTATAACTCATACTCTGATTCTACTAAAAACCTGTTTAATACCCATGCTAACTTAAGCATCGGAGTCTCTTGCAGGTACCCTCCACCCTCCGGTGACCAAGGATCAGCAGTACAGCTAGTCCAACAAGTCGGGCACGACAGCTTCGGCCGCCATCCACCAGCCGGACACGTCATCTCCGACCAGTACAGAAGATCTCGTCCGAGATCGATCTACAGTTTCAGGTAACCCTCGGAACAGATACTGTCATGCAAGTGATAGAGAAAGCCACAAAAGGATAGGTGTCTTGGAGACATAACAGCTGCAACATGTAAGCAAGACGACGATGGAAATAATGGCAAGTCACGTAGCATGCGATGCAAGAGGAGTATAGGCATGCAAAGAAAAGGCATGAGAAGTATATACTCTAGCATCAATAACAAGAGGGGATAAGCACATAGGAACAAGCAAGGCATAAGGGATGAGCATATGAATGGGAAACATGAAGAACAACAGGCTCAATGCACATAGGAACTGGCAAGGGAATGAGAAAGGACACTAAGTTGAAAGCATTATGTCAAATTTGAAACAAAAATTCATAGGTGCGTTTCATCAAACACTTGGTGTGCAAGTTCTAAGCAATAAGTAAATAAAGGAAATATGACAATGTAGCATCCCACAATGCATTATCATCATCATATAGCACCACATATCACAAAGAAATCAGAGTATAGTAAGATAACCCACTAATGCACAAAAGAACTCCACCCTTGACACCCATGGCAAATAGAAAAAAGAAGCAAACAAATAACTAGAATGCATGAGTGAGAGTCTAACTAAGAAAGGATGCAAAGAAGTATAACTGAAGAGAGAAAAAATGGAAAAAAACAAGGAAGAAGAAGGGTGAGTAGTACCTCGAAATGGGGAAGAAAGTGATGTAGAATACAAGGAAAGAGAGGAGAAGAGAAATGTGAGAAGAAAGAGGAGAGAGAAGAGTGTGGGACCGCCGGAGATGGTGGTCGCCGGTGGTTAGTGCCACTGGTGGAAGGGGCTGAGAAAGGGTGATAGAGGTGGGTGGAGAAGAAGGGAAGATGGGAATAGAAGAAGAATGATGGCATAGGGGAAGAAAAAGGGAGAAAATTTGAAAACAGGCGCACTTCCGCTAAGTGACGTCGCGAAAATGATGCGCGCGCTACGCGTGGATTGGTCGAAAGAGGCAGGGACGCGTAAGCGTCGCCCACGCATACGCGTGGGCAGCAGAAGTAGGAGGGACGCGTATGCGCAAGTGGCACGCACGCGTGGGGGCAGTTGTGCCGGTGGCACAGTGTCAGCAAGAAACTTGCACAACTCTCTGGTCGAAGTACCAGGAGGTGGCTGTAGGAACATCGACGCGCACGTGCACGGTGCGCACACGCATGGATTCAGCAGAAAGCAGATAGACGCGGAAGCACCAGGTACGCTTGCGCGTGGGAGGGAGTTGTGCTCCCAGCATAGTGGTCGCGCGATATTTGCGCAACTCTCTGTAAAATGTACCGAGAGTTGGGGTTGCGCAGTCGGCGCGGACGCGCCATCCACGCTTACGCGTGGATGCGCAGATCAGCAGAGGGACGCGTAAGCGTCATGTGTGCGCACGCATTGCAAAAGTCATGCGGAGGGTGCAGTGTTGGCATATTTCTCACATAACTCTCAGGTAGAATGTACCAGAGAATGAGAAAACGCAACTGACGCGTAGGCGTCTAGCACGCTCGAGAGTGGATTGCTCAATCAGTTTTAGGGGCGCGTACGCGTCTTGTGCGCGTACACGTGACAGGGGTTAGGCGCGGGGCTCAGTGCTGGCTCAATTCTCGTATAACTCTCAGAAAAAACTACCAGAAGTTGCGAAAGGCTATCGACGTGGATGCGTCTTGTACGCCCATGCGGTGATACCCCCTTTTTTTTCATAGACATTAAGGAGTGCATTTTCCTCATAAATTTCGTAGGCCTTCAAGTTGAAGGGTGCGAAAACAACAAAAATTCTATACAACACGTAAAAATGGGATGTTTCTTATTGCACTAATAATCCAACCTACCTAAGATCAATGCAATCCTTCATGATCATCACAACTAGCACAATAAAATCTATCTAAGTAATCTCAAAAACTAAGCAGTCACCAAATCAAGCAAAAGTTCAAGATTATATACAAAAGAGATAAAAAGGGTAGATCTCACCATGGTGGGGTGTTTCCCTGACGTGGTGAAAATTGGCTGATGAAGAGAGAACTTTTGCATGGTCTAGAATTCAGAATAAATTCCCGTTGTAAGTATAGCTTTCTAAACCAACAAAAGTCCTTTCTTACAAACGTTTTGGTTGTCACAAGTAACAAACCCCTTTAAAATTGATAACCGAAGTATTTAAACCTCGGGTCGTCTTCTCAAAGAACTGCAGGGAGGTATGTTCTTATTATTGGTTACGAGTTTTGTAAATTGGGGGTTTTGAGAGTAAGGAACAAGTAATTTAAATGACAAATAAAATAAATAAATAACTATAAAATAAACTTTTGGCAAGGTATGAAAATTCGGAAGTCCTATCCTAGTTATCCTTATCAATGGTGATGAGAATTATATTTTGCTCTCCACTAAGTCAACCTCTAACTATGAGGGTAAGTCAAGGGGATAAATCAATTTAACACCTGAAGTCCTAGTCAACTCCTAAGGGGAGACTAGAGTTATAGGAATTTAAATCAATCAGTAAAGATAACAATTATCAATCATAATGAGTTTGACAACTCAAGAGTTACCAATTAATCAACCAAAGCAAAAAGGGAAAAATCTAAATTATTTATATAAATAAAGGAAAGCAATCATGATTCTGAAATACTTGTAATTATATTAAATAGGAAATCAATCTAAACATAAAGAGTTCATAAGCCAATCTGGTAGCATAAGTAATTGAAGGATAGCATTAAAATATCTGAAAGTAAAAGAGAAATATAAAGTAAAAGGAATATTGAACCTGATGAAGAAATGAAATTCTAAATTGAAATAATAAGAAATCATAATCCTAAAACCTAAGAGAGAGGAGAGAACCTCTCTCTCTAAAAACTACATCTAAAACTATGAAAAGTGAATAATGGAAGACATCCCCCTGAATGGATGCATTCTCCCACTTTATAACTGATAAACCACTATTTTATGGTTTATCTTGTGCTCAATTGAGTGGATTTTATCAACTCTTTACCCACTTATTCATACTATCTGCATGGTTTTACATTTGCCTTCCTAATTATGTGCTTTGATTGAAAACATACTTCTTTAGCCTTAAGTTCCCTATGTTTAATCCTCTCTTATTACCATTAGATGCCTTGATATGTGTGTTAAGTGATTTCAGAGATTACAGGGCAGGAATGGCTCAGAGGATGGGAAGGAAGCATGCAAAACTAGAAGGAATACAAGAAGTTGGAGAAACTGCTAAGCTGTCCAGCCTAACCTCTTTGCACTCAAATGGCTAAAACTTTAGCTACAGAGGTCCAAACGACACGGTTCCAGTTGCGTTGGAAAGCTAACGTCCGGAGCTTCGATTTGATATATAATTTGCCATAGCTGCCCCAACGTTAGGCATCGTGAACGCGTGAATGACGCACCCACGTCGCATCTGCGAACTTCAATCCGCGCGGACGCGTAAACGACGCCTCCGCGTCACTTTGCCGCGACCTGAACGTACCAGAGTATGTAGGGGGCGACTTCTAGGCTGTTTTTGACCCAGTTTTCAGCCCAGAATACATAAATTAGAGGCTATAAAGTGGGAGAATGCATCCATTCATAATCATGCTTTCATATTCACAAATTTAGGATTAGATGAAGTTTTAGAGAGAGAGGTTCCCTCCTCTCTCTTAGGATTAGGATTAGGATTAGGATTTAGGATTTCATCTTCTGTAATCACAGGTTCAATGTTTCTTTTATTTATTTTTCCAATTTAATTTATGAATATTCATGTTAGATTTGATTTCTTTTGTGAATGCAATTCGAGGTATTTTCAGATTTAATTTTGCTTTGCTTTATTTATACAAATGCTTTTAATTTAATTTAGATATTTTTCCTTTTGGCTTTGGTTAAATAATTGGTGCTTCTTGAGTTATCAAACTCATTGTTGATTGAAAATTGGAATTCTTTAAGAATTAATTCGAGTTCCAATAACTCTAACTTTTTCCAAGGAAAGACTAGGACCTGAGGAATAAAAATTAATTCATTCACTTAACTTATCTTCATAGTTAGAGGTTAACAAAGTGGGAGAAAAATCCAATTCTCATTACAATTGATAAGGATAACCAGGATAGGACTTCCAGTTTTCATACCTTGCCAAGAGTCTATTTTATAGTTATTTATTTATTTTATTCTTCTTATCATTCAACATACTGCTTCCTTACTTTCAAAACCCCCAATTTTCAAGACTCATAACCAATAATAAGAACATACTTCCCTGTAATTCCTTGAGAAGACGACCCGAGGTTTGAATACTTCGGTTATCAATTTATTTAGGGGTTTGTTACTTGTGACAACCAAAACTTTTGTAAGAAAGGTTGATTTCTTGGTTTAGTAATTATACTTACAACGAGAGTTTACTAAAACTTCTAAACCATCAATCTTCAGTTCTTTTCAAAATGGCGCCGTTGCCGGGGAATTGCAAACGTGTGCCTTATTATTGGTTATTGTAAATATTTGCCTTTTGCTTGTTTATTTGTTTTTATTTTATAGAAAAAAATAAAAAATAAATATTTCAGATTTTTAATTTTAAAATTTTTTTTATCTTATCTCGTCTTAAATTTCAAAATTCAAATTTTTTTCAAAAATCATATCTTTTTCAAAATCTTATCTTATTTTATTTCAAATTCAAATTTCAAATTTCAAATTTCGAAATTCAAAATTCAAATCTTTCAAAATTTAAAATTCAAAATTTAATTTTCAAATTTAAAATTTAAATTTTAAAACCTTTTTAATTTCAATATTTTATTTTATTTTATTTTGCTTGTTTATTTGTTTTTATTTTTGTTTTTGTTTTTAATTTTTAATAGCTACTATGAGTTCTCACCCCTCTCGCTTTGAGTTTGGTTCTAATAATGTTGAAAAGAATGGAAGCTATAACAGGAACATGCATCAAGGTCAGAACAATCAGAGATGGACGGAGCCACAAGGATCTGATCAACCCTTTTGGTAACAACATCCTCCAAGATACCATGGACCACGACTATTCCAAAATGCATGCCTAGACACTTGATATGGTGGACCCCCTTGTAGTTACCAATAAGGCCCACCATATGATTATGAACCGCCTCTTCAACACAACTCTGGACCACCATACTCACAAGCCCCCTACTACCAGACATCATCACATGATTCTAACCTGTATCCACCACACCAACCACCTTATGAGCCATATGAACCATATATAGAACCACCCCAATTCCAACCCAATTACTCCCAAGAACCACCACCTCAATATTTTCCATCTCCATATCAATCAATCCAAGAGCACTATGATCCTACATATGATAGCCGAGCGCAACAAGAATCAAGGGATCGTCTCACGGAAACATGTGCAAAACTTCAAGCAACGCTTCGCCAACTGGATTAAGCGATAAATCGATTACCTTCCCGACGTTCGGACACTCAAGGAACCCCCATGGCCTCATGTGGGCAATCTAATGAAGAACGTAGCATGAAGGAGACATTAGAAACTCCGGCGGACAGTGAGCAGCACGATTTCATATTAAAACAATTGGAAGAAGCTACGCCCGCCATTGAGGAGGAAGAAGTGGTTGAAGACTTAGGAGATGCTGAACCTCCATGGGAAAGTCAAGACATAGAGCCTCCTTCCAAGACGGTTGCATTTGATGTTGAGGAGGGTGTACAACCTCCTAGGCATATCATAGTTGAAGACTTGGAAGAGGTTGGTCAAGAGATGGAGATTAAAGAAGAAGAAGCACAGCCTCCCATGCCCTTGGTGATCAATGAAGAAGAGATTGAACTGGAAGAAAACTACCAAGAGGAAGAGGTTGAAATTAAAGAAGTTTGCAAAGAGGTGGAAGTTGTCAGAGAAGAGCACAAGGAAGTGGAGCTTGCAAATTCGTTAAAAATACCTCCCCCTAAGTTGCCATCATCCTTCACAACATTCAAGTGGGTAAAATTCATATCCCTCAGCTTTCTAATTTCACTTGAATATGGGCTACTGGAGACGGATGGTCAACTTAGAGCTCTTTGTGGCATAAAGAGTAAGAGGAAGATGGTCAGTGGTAAGAATTGTCCTGCAAGTTTCATTATGGTTGGAAGCTTT
The DNA here is from genome assembly GCF_003086295.3 of Arachis hypogaea. Lineage (NCBI taxonomy): Eukaryota > Viridiplantae > Streptophyta > Magnoliopsida > Fabales > Fabaceae > Arachis > Arachis hypogaea. Next base: position 86,520,990 of record NC_092049.1, on the reverse strand, counting down.
AAGTTTAAACGCAAAGGTTGGTGTAGAGCTCAATTGAATGGGTCTAGGAAGTTCTTTGGACACTTCAGTGAGAATTCTAAAGCTGAACCACTCGGATGGAATCATGATAATCAACTTGAAGACGGGTGTAAAAGCAAGGTTTGGGATCCTGGAATCTGCTCTGACATTTGTCATCCCGAGAGCCTAAGAATCTGTTTGAAGCTTCTTAAGGGGTTTACATGCCTAGTTTGGGACCCCGGAGGTTACTGGAATCACAAACATTGGTGGAGATTCCTGGATGAATTCAAGCACAAGCCACCATAACAAAGGACTCACCAAATGTCCAACTTAAGGACTCTAACTAAAAGTGCTAGGTGGGAGACAACCCACCATGGTATGATCGTTCCTTTTTCATTTTTTTTTTAGTTTTATTTGTTTTCAAGTTTTATTTTATTTTATTGTATTGAACCTGGAGTTTTGCATAACATTCATATTAGCATTGCATTCTGCATTTTTCATGCATAAAAAAAAACACGCACGCGACGCGGCAGCGTCGCTGACGCGTCCGCGTCACCAGTGCGTTTTGGAAGAAAAGAATCGAACAGAGAGTCACGCGAGAGCGTGGCTGGAGGCGTTCCTTAGGCACAAATATGACCACGCGACCGGCCGCGTCATTTGGAAAATAGCTTCCCCACGCGTCCGCGTCACCCACGCGACCGCGTGGCCCTGTAAATCGACGTAACAAGGGTGTATGGCCGAAAGTTGAGCTGGAATTGCGCTGGACCCGTGCTAGAGGCACCAGCCCTACCACGCGAAAGCGTCACCCACGCGTCCGCATCATATTGAAAATAAGGCCACGCGTCAACAATCGCGTCAACCATGCGACCGCGTCACCCAAAAATTTGGCGAAAAGAGTTTCGAACAGAGAGTTGTGCAAACGTGAGCCTGCACTCGCGCCAATCGTACAAATCAGGCCACGCGATCGCGTGACCCACGCATCCTCGTCACCCACACGTCCGCGTCGCCTACACCGCACAACTTATCCAGATCAGCACCAAATATCATATCTTTTCTTCCCCCAAGTCCTAATTTTTCTTTTCCATTCTTATTTCTTTCTTCTTTTCTTCTTCCTTCTTTACTTTCATTCTCTTTTACCTAATTGCATACTTTCATTCATTGCATTTTAATTTTGTGCATATTTTTATTTTTTTTCTAAATTTATTAATTTTTTTTAACTGGTGTTACAATTTTCTTATTCAACTGTTGCATCTTTTCTTGAATTTATTTTTGGTGCTCAGTTACTTGTTTTACACTGTTAGGCAATATTATTTAAGTCAATACTAATCTTTTATGATATTTGTATTAATTTTGCAATTGACATTAATTTATATTGTCTTGCACTCTCTTCCTCATTGTTACAAAATTTGTACCACTGGTATGCCATGGCTTCTATTATTTTCTCACGTACATGTTGAGGCTTCCATGTAAATAAGACCCTTTTCATTTGGCATTAACCCACCCATACTTCATTTATTTTCTTATCTCTATTTTTGGTTTACTTTTCTTTCCTTTTTCTTTCAGGATGGCCACCCGGAAGGGAACCGGAAGACATTTACATGGGAAGACAAACAAGTCCATCAGCACAATCCTTGGAGAAAAGCATCAGTTGGAGAGACCCGTCCACTTGTACATCTCAGCATGCACCGAGGACGGTCCAATCTTTAAGTGTGGGCAGGTCGATACCGATCTCCATGGGTTAGTCACTCTTCTATCTCAACACCAATGATTTATTTTCCTTATTAGTTGTTGCATTTACAAATTTGATTGCATGATTATTTGATTTTATTCATATTTTACCACTTGGTTGAAGTAATATTTTCTTTTTCAAGAAACCTTTTAAGAAAATTTCAATAATTTGAATAAAATTTAATGTTACACTTGTTTGAAGAAATATTATACTGGAACATGGTTTAGAGCTCGAACACACAAAACCAGTGAGATTTTGAGCTTATTTAAATTGGTTGCATTTTATCAACCAATATTCTGTTTTAGTGTGTATTTTTCTCTCTAAAATTGTGATCTTTGTCTTGCTTAATTCTATATTTCCATTATTTGATCTATGTATACACTTACATGATTGAGGCCTTTGTTTCACTGAGCTTACATACCCATATGGCCTTACCTTTCATTATCCCTTGCAAACCAATTTTGAGCCTATTTTACCCCTTTGTTCTTTACTTTAGCACATCATTAACTCTAAGCGAAAAACAAGAATGCCCTTAATGTGAATCCTTGGTTAGCTTAGACTAGTGAGAGTGCTCATGAATTAAGTGTGGGAAACATGAATTTGGAAACATTTGGTTTGAGAATTGAGTATGTTAGAATTTTATGAAAATGTGAAAGAAATGTTTAGGACATGTTCATGCATTCAATAATTTAATCATATGCATTGAGAAAAACAAAAGAAAAAAAATAGTATAGATATATAAAAAAAAGAGAAGTGAGAAAAAGAAAAGAAAAAAGAGCAATTAAGTAAAAGGGGACAAAATGCCCCAAAGTAAGTGGTGAAAGTAATGCATATGTACTGTACTTGAAATAAGAATGCATGAATATGTGGAAAACATGGTTAATGGATAGTTAGGTTTTGTACTTTGATTATATGGATTGTCTTAAGTTAGGTGGGAAAAGTTTAAGTTAATTAAGGATTCAGATTTTAGTCCACTTAGCCAAATACAATCCTACCTTGACCCTAACCCCATTACAACCCTTAAAAGACCTCTTGATATGTGTATATGTGCATTAAATTTATGTTGACTGTTAGATGAAGAGCAAGCCTTAGAAAGCAAGGTTAGTGGAGAATTGAGAGAATCAAACCTTAAGCATGGTAGCACAAATTGCGAATCACACTTTTCACAACGCGTACCACTGACCAGCAAGTGCACTGGGTCGTCCAAGTAATACCTTACGTGAGTAAGGGTCGAATCCCACGGAGATTGTTGGTTTGAAGCAATCTATGGTTATCTTGTAAATCTTAGTCAGGAAGTCAATTATGTTTATCAGTTGAATTATGAATAACCAGTAGAGCATAAATTAAAAGTTACTTGTTGTGCAGTAATGGAGAATATGTTGGAGTTTTGGAGATGCTTTGTCTTCTGAATCTCTGCTTTCCTCTGTCTTCTGATTCACGCACGCACGTCCTCCTATGGCAAGCTGTGTGTTGGTGGATCACCGTTGTCAATGGCTACCGTCCCTCCTTCCAGTGAAAACTACGCTCACGCGCTCTGTCACAGCACGGCTAATCACCGGTTGGTTCTCGATCCGGTTGGAATAGGATTTACTATCCTTTTGCGTCTGTCACTAACGCCCAGCCTTCAGGAGTTTGAAGCTCGTCACAGTCATTCAATCATTGAACCCTACTCGGAATACCACAGACAAGGTTTAGACTTTTCCGGATTCTCATGAATGCCGCCATCAGTTCTAGCTTATACCACGGAGATTCTGATTTAAGAATCTAAGAGATACTCATTCAATCGTATATAGAACGGAGGTGGTTGTCAGGCACACGTTCATGGTTTGAGGAAGGTAATGAGTGTCACAGCTCATCACCTCCATCACTTGGTTCAGCGCGAATGAACATCTTAGATAGGAACAAGCGTGTTTGAATGGAAAACAGAAATACTTGCATTAATTCATCGAGACACAGCAGAGTTCCTCACCCCCAACAATGGGGTTTAGAGACTCATGCCGTCAGAGAATACAAAGTTTAGATCTGAAATGTCATGAGATACAAAATAAGTCTCTAAAAGTTGTTTAAATACTAAACTAGTAGCCTAGGGTTACAAAATATCAGTGGACTATGATGGATGATGCAGAGATCCACTTCTGGGGCCCACTTGGTGTGCTGGGGCCCACTTGGTGTGTGCTGGGGCTGAGACTTTAAGCAATCCACGTGCAGAGGCCATTTGTGGAGTTGAACGCCAGTTTTTGTGCCAGTTTGGGCGTTCAACTCCAGTTTTTGATCCTTTTCTGGCGCTGGACGCTAGAATTGGGCAGAGGACTGGCGTTGAACGCAAGTTTACGTCGTCTATTCTTGTGCAAAGTATGGACTATTATATATTGCTGGAAAGCCCTGGATGTCCACTTTCCAACGCAATTGGAAGCACGCCATTTCGAGTTTTGTAGCTCCAGAAAATCCACTTTGAGTGCAGGGAGGTCAGAATCCAACAACATCAGCAGTCCTTTTTCAGCCTGAATCAGATTTTTGCTCAACTCCTTCAATTTCAGCCAGAAAAATACCTGAAATTACAGAAAAACACACAACTCATAGTAAAGTCCAGAAATATGAATTTTTCCTAAAAACTACTAGAAATAGACTAAAAACTAACTAAAACATACTCAAAACTATATGAAATTATCCCCAAAAAGCGTATAAAATATCCGCTCATCACAACACCAAACTTAAACTGTTGCTTGTCCTCAAGCAACTAGACAAATAAAATAGAAGACTAATAGGTTGAGAAGCAATAATATCTCAGAGTTTTTGAATGAAGCTCAGATTCTAATTAGATGAGCGGGACTAGTAGCTTTTTGCTTCTGAACAGTTTTGGCATCTCACTTTATCCATTGAAGCTCAGAGTGATTGGCATCTATAGGAACTCAGAATTCAGATAGTGTTATTGATTCTCTTAGTTCAGTGTGATGATTCTTGAACACAGCTTCTTTATGAGTCTTGGCCGTGGCCCTAAGCACTTTGTTTTCCAGTATTACTACCGGATACATAAATGCCACAGACACATAACTGGGTGAACCTTTTCAGATTGTGACTCAGCTTTGCTAAAGTCCCCAATTAGAGGTGTCCAGAGTTCTTAAGCACACTCTTCTTTTTGCTTTGGACCTTGACTTTAACCGCTCAGTCTCAAGTTTTCACTTGACACCTTCACGCCACAAGCACATGGTTAGGGACAGCTTGGTTTAGCCGCTTAGACCAGGATTTTAGTCCTTTAGGCCCTCCTATCCACTGATGCTCAAAGCCTTGGGATCCTTTTTAATTGCCCTTGCCTTTTGGTTTTAAGGGTTATTGGCTTTTTCTGCTTGCTCTCTCTTTTTTTTTTTTCTTTTTTTTCTTCTGCAAGCTTTGTTCTTTGCTGCTTTTTCTTGCTTCAAGAATCATTTTTATGATTTTTCAGATTCTCAATAAGATGTCTCATGTTCATCATTCTTTCAAGAGCCAACATATTTAACAGTCTTAAACAACAAATTCAAAAGATATATGCACTGTTCAAGCATTCATTCAGAAGACAGAAAGCATTGCCACCACATTTAACTAATTAGAATTTCTCTTATTAAAACTCGAAATTTTATTGCTTCTTATTCAAAAGATCTACTACTTTATTCATGTTTGCTGATGATGAGAAAAATAAACTATAGCTTAATTGGAGATAAAATCAAAATAGATACTAATTACTACTATATGACTCCTAAGGTAAAATTAAAATAAGAACAGTTATCACAGAGTTAAGGCTAAGATTAGAACTCAACAACCTTGGGGTTTGGGAAGTGGATGTTCCTCTAGTCTGTGAGGTGCTTGGTTCTTCAAGAGAGAATTTCTGGCGCTTCAGTTCCTTTAAATCACGCCCTTGCTCCTCTTGGAGGGGGTTGTTTTCCTTTAGGGGCCATGATCTTAGTGATCACGGATAAGCACACCAAACTTAGAGCTTTGCTTGTCCTCAAGCAAAAGAAAAAGAAGGAGATGGGTAGAAGGAGAGCTCCTCCCCACCATCCTGGCGTTTGAACGCCCAAACACTGCCTGTTTTGGGCGTTCAACGCCCAAATGCTGCTCTCCTGGGCGTTCAACGCCCAGTTGTTGCCCTTTTCTGGCGTTGAACACCAGATAGTTATCCTTACTGGCGTTCAGCGCCCACTGGATGCCCATTTTGGGCGCTGAACGCCCAAAATGGCCTTCACTGGCGTTTTCTTGCCAGTAAGCTCCCTATCTCTGTTTTGTGTGTAGATTCCTTCTGTAACCCTGTAAACTTATGCAAATGATTCTTTACCTTAGTGTCAGTGAACTTTATATAAACAAATGAAAATAAAAATAGGGCAAAATGCTTAGAGGATTGTTGCCCCATGGCTGGGTTGCCTCCCAGCAAGCGCTTCTTTATTGTCTTTAGCTGGACCTTGCTGAGCTTTTAATCTAGCTTCAGCCTTGAGCATTCTTGCTCAGTGTTGCCTTCACGATAATGCTTGATTCTCTGTCCATTGACAATGAACTTCTTATCAGAATCAATATCTTGAAGCTCCACATAACCATATGGTGACACACTTGTAATCACGTATGGTCCCCTCCACCAGGATTTCAGTTTCCCGGGGAATAGCCTGAGTCTAGAGTTAAACAACAGGACCTTCTGTCCTGGTTCAAAGATTCTAGATGACAGCTTTCTGTCATGCCATTTTTTTGATTTTTCTTTATAAAGCTTGGCATTTTCGAAAGCTGGGAATCTGAATTCCTCTAGCTCATTTAGCTGGAGCAATCGTTTTTCTCCTGCTAATTTGGCATCTAAGTTTAGGAATCTGGTTGCCCAGTAGGCCTTATGTTCCAGTTCCACGGGCAAGTGGCATGCCTTACCATACACGAGTTGGTATGGAGAGGTCCCTATAGGGGTCTTGAATGCTGTTCTGTAAGCCCACAGAGCATCATCCAAGCTCCTTGCCCAATCCTTTCTATGGGTATTTACTGTCCGTTCCAGGATTCTCTTTAATTCTCTGTTAGAGACTTCAGCTTGCCCATTGGTTTGTGGATGATATGGTGTGGCCACTTTGTGGCGAATTCCATACCGAACCATGGCAGAGTAAAGCTGTTTATTGCAGAAGTGAGTGCCCCCATCACTGATTAACACTCTAGGGACACCAAACCTGCTAAAGATATGTTTCTGGAGGAACTTCAGCACTGTTTTAGTATCATTGGTGGGTGTGGCAATAGCCTCGACCCATTTTGATACATAGTCAACTGCCACCAGAATATAAGTGTTTGAATATGATGGTGGAAAAGGTCCCATGAAGTCAATTCCCCATACATCAAACAACTCTATTTCCAAGATTCCTTGTTGAGGCATGGCGTAACCATAGGGCAGATTACCAGCTCTTTGGCAACTGTCACAATTACGTACAAACTCTCGGGAATCTTTATAGAGTGTGGGCCAATAGAAGCCACATTGGAGGACCTTGGTGGCTGTTCGCTCACCTCCGAAATGACCTCCATATTGAGATCCATGGCAATGCCATAAGATTCTCTGTGCTTCCTCTCTGGGGACACACCTACGGATAATTCCGTCTGCACATCTCTTAAAGAGATAGGGCTCATCCCACAAGTAGTACTTTGCATCAGTAATTAGTTTCTTTTTTTGTATTCTATTGTACTCCTTGGGTATGAACCTTGCAGCTTTATAGTTTGCAATATCGGCAAACCATGGTGCTTCCTGAATGGCAAATAGATGCTCATCAGGGAATGTCTCAGAGATCTCAAGGAAGGGGAGGGACGTCCCTTCCACTGGCTCTATCCGGGACAGATGATCAGCTAATTGGTTCTCTGTCCCTTTTCTGTCTCTTATTTCTATATCAAACTCTTGCAGAAGCAATACCCATCTGATGAGCCTGGGTTTTGAATCCTGCTTTGTGAGTAGATACTTAAGAGCAGCATGGTCAGTGTACACAATCACCTTTGATCCTACTAAGTAGGATCTGAACTTGTCAATGGCGTAAACCACTGCAAGTAATTCCTTTTCTGTGGTTGTGTAATTTTTCTGGGCATCATTTAAAACGCGACTGGCATAATAAATGACATGCAGAAGCTTGTCATGCCTCTGTCCCAGTACTGCACCAATGGCATGATCACTGGCATCACACATTAACTCAAATGGCAATGTCCAGTCTGGTGCAGAGATGACTGGTGCTGTGACCAGCTTAGCTTTCAGCGTTTCAAACGCCTGCAGGTATGCTGTGTCAAACACAAATGGCGTGTCAGCAGCTAGCAGATTGCTTAGAGGTTTTGCGATTTTTGAAAAATCCTTTATAAACCTCCTATAGAATCCTGCATGCCCCAGAAAGCTTCTGATTGCCTTAACATTGGCAGGTGGTGGTAATTTTTCAATTACCTCTATTTTTGCTTGATCCACCTCTATTCCCTTGTTTGAGATTTTATGCCCAAGAACAATTCCTTCAGTCACCATGAAGTGACACTTTTCCCAGTTTAAAACTAGGTTGGTTTCTTGGCATCTTTTCAGAACAAGTTTTAGGTGATCAAGACAGGAGCTGAATGAGTCTCCATATACTGAGAAGTCATCCATGAAGACCTCCAGAAATTTTTCCACCATATCAGAGAAAATAGAGAGCATGCATCTCTGGAAGGTTGCAGGTGCATTGCATAGCCCAAAGGGCATCCTTCTGTAAGCAAACACTCCGGATGGACATGTGAATGCTGTTTTCTCTTGATCCTGGGGATCTACTGCAATCTGGTTATAGCCTGAGTAGCCATCCAAAAAGCAGTAATAATCATGACCTGCTAGTCTCTCTAGCATCTGGTCTATGAATGGTAAAGGAAAATGATCCTTTCTGGTGGCTGTATTGAGCCTTCTGTAGTCAATACACATGCGCCACCCTGTAACTGTTCTTGTAGGAACCAGTTCATTTTTTTCATTATGAATCACTGTCATGCCTCCCTTTTTTGGGACGACTTGAACAGGGCTCACCCAGGGGCTATCAGAAATGGGATAAATAATCCCAGCCTCTAGTAATTTGGTGACCTCTTTCTGCACCACTTCCTTCATGGCTGGATTTAGCCGCCTCTGTGGTTGAACCACTGGTTTGGCATTATCCTCCAGTAGGATTTTGTGCATGCATCTAGCTGGGCTTATGCCCTTAAGGTCACCTATGGACCACCCAAGAGCTGTCTTGTGTGTCCTTAGCACTTGAATAAGTGCGTCCTCTTCCTGTGAATTTAAAGCAGAGCTTATGATCACTGGAAAAGTGTCACCTTCTCCTAGAAATGCATATTTCAAGGATGGTGGCAGTGGCTTGAGCTCTGGTTTAGGAGGTTTTTCCTCTTTCAGAAGAAAGTTCAGAGGCTCTTTCATGTCCCCTGAATCCTCCAAATCAGGCTGAACATCATTAAAGATGTTTTCCAACTCTGATTCGAGACTCTCAGCCATGTTGATCTCTTCTACCAAAGAGTCAATAAGGTCAACTTTCATGCAGTCTGTTGATGTGTCTGGATGCTGCATGGCTTTGACAGCGTTCAACTTGAACTCGTCATCGTTGACTCTCAGGGTTATTTCCCCCTGCTGGACGTCAATGAGGGATCGTCCAGTTGCTAGGAAGGGTCTTCCTAGAATGAGAGTAGCACTCTTGTGCTCCTCCATTTCCAGCACAACAAAGTCAGTGGGAAAGGCGAATGGCCCAACTCTGACAATCATGTCCTCAATCACGCCTGATGGGTATTTAGTGGAACCATCAGCAAGTTGGAGACATATCCGGGTTGGTTTAACTTCTTCAGTTAAGCCAAGCTTCCTGATAGTGGATGCAGGTATCAGGTTGATGCTCGCCCCAAGATCGCATAGAGCTGTCTTGGTGCAATCACCTTCTAATATGCATGGTATCAGAAAACTCCCAGGGTCTTTAAGCTTTTCAGGAAAGCTTTTCAGAATGACTGCACTGCATTCTTCAGTGAGGAGAACTCTTTCTGTTTCTCTCCACTCCTTTTTATGACTCAAGATCTCTTTCATGAACTTGGCATAAGAAGGTATTTGCTCAAGTGCCTCTGCAAATGGAATCTTTATTTCAAGAGTCCTTAGATAATCTGCAAAGCGAGCAAATTGCTTATCCTGCTCCTCTTTCCGGAGTTTTTGAGGATAAGGTATCTTGGCTTTATATTCCTCAACCTTAGTGGTTAAAGAAGCCTTTTTAGAGGGGTTGTTATCAGCACTTGTGTGTGTCTGATCCCTCACTGGCAATTGAATGCCAGAGTCAGAAGCTGGAGTGACGTTAGACGCCAGCTCACTGCCTGTTCCTGGCGCCTGAACGCCAGAAATGTGCCCCTGTTGGGCGTTCAACGCCAGATTCTTGCCTGTTTCTGGCGTTGGACGCCAATCCTGCCTTGTTTCTGGCGTTGAACGCCAGTTTTGGGCATGGTCTGGGCGTTCAGTGCCAGCCTTCCACCCATTTTCTGGCGTTTTAGTGCCAGAATTATTTTTCCCTGGGCTCTTACTGTCCTCAGGGGAATTTTTGGTGGGTCGCTCAGTTCTTGAATTTTTGATGCCTTGAGGTGGGGTATTTAATGTTTTCCCACTTCTTAATTGAACTGCTTGGCATTCTTCTGCTATTTGCTTTGATAGCTGCTGCTTTGTTTGCTTAAACTGTTCTTCCATATGTATATTAGCTATCCTTGTCTCCTGTAACCTGTCTTTGAATTCAGCTAGCTGCTTTGTTAGAAAATCTAATTGCTGATTGAATTCAGCAGCTTGTTTTACAGTACTGAATTCAGCAGTTACTGTTTTAACCTCTTCATTCATGGAAGGGTTGCTGCTTAGATACAGATGCTGATTCCTGGCAACTGTATCAATGAGCTCTTGAGCCTCTTCGATTGTCTTTCTCATATGGATAGATCCACCAGCTGAGTAATCTAAAGACATCTGAGCTCCTTCTGCAAGCCCATAGTAGAAGATGTCTAACTGAACCCACTCTGAAAACATTTCAGAGGGGCATTTTCGTAGCATCTCTCTGTATCTCTCCCATGCATCATAAAGAGATTCATTATCTCCTTGTTTAAAGCCTTGGATGTCCAGCCTTAGCTGTGTCATCCTTTTTGGAGGGAAATATTGATTCAGGAATTTTTCTGTCAGCTGTTTCCATGTTCTTATGCTGGCCTTAGGTTGGTTATTTAACCACCTCTTGGCTTGATCTTTTACAGCAAATGGAAACAGTAATAGTCTGTAGACATCCTGATCTATTTCCTTATCATGTACTGTGTCAGCAATTTGTAAAAATTGTGCCAGAAACTCTGTAGGTTCTTCCTGTGGAAGACCGGAATACTGGCAACTTTGCTGCACCATGATAATGAGCTGCGGATTCAACTCAAAGCTACTAACTCCAATGGAGGGTATGCATATGCTACTCCCATATGAAGCAGTAGAGGGGTTAGAATATGACCCCAAAGTCCTCCTGGACTGTCCATCTCCACTTATGTCCATGATGGATATATGGATATAACTTGGACTGATTTATCTTTTTATTTATTTTATTTTATAAGAAGTAAATACTTAAATAAAATAAAATAACTAAAAAGAATTTGAATTTTGAAATAATAAATTTTTTTTTTTCGTAAAAAAAAATTAAAAATAATTAGTTAAAAAAAACAGAAATTTTTGAAGAAGAGGGGAGATATTTTCGAAAATTTGAGAGAGAGTTAGTTAGGTAGTTTTGAAAAAGTTAAGAAACAAACAAAAAGTTGGTTAGTTAGTTGAAACAAATTTTGAAAAGATAGGAAGTTAGAAAAGATATTTTGAAAAGATATTTTTGAATTTAGTGAGGAGAGAGAAAAACAATAAGATAGTACAAGATTTAAAATTTTTTAGATCTAATGTTCCTTGTTTTCGAAAAATTTGGAGGGAAAACACCAAGGAACACCAAACTTAAAAATTTTAAGATCAAGACACAAGGAAAACTCAAGAACACTTTGAAGACTCACAAGAACACAAGAACATGAAGGAAGAACACCAAACTTAAAATTTTTAGAAAACCAAACCAAAATTTTCGAAAATCAAAGGGGAATCAACAAGAAAACACCAAACTTAAAGTTTGGCACAAGATTTAATAGAAAAAATATTTTTGAAAAAGAAGGTTTTGAAAAGAGTATAAAAGATTCTAACACAATCAAATTAATGTTCTAGCCAAATGAGTTATGGGACCTTATTAAAGTTTGGCACAGGATTCAATAGAAAAATTATTTTTGAAAAAGGTTTTTTTTTTTTTAAAAATATGATAGCCAATTACCATGAACATAAACACCACGTTCTAATTAACTGAGCTATAAATTTAAAGTGTTTTAACAAGGGATATATAATAAAATACTCTAAACCAGAAAAAGAGAAGATTTTTCCTAATCTAAGCAACAAAATAATCCGTCAGTTGTTCAAACACGAACAATCCCCGGCAACGGCGCCAAAAACTTGGTAGCACAAATTGCCAATCACACTTTTCACAACGCGTACCACTGACCAGCAAGTGCACTGGGTCGTCCAAGTAATACCTTACGTGAGTAAGGGTCGAATCCCACGGAGATTGTTGGTTTGAAGCAATCTATGGTTATCTTGTAAATCTTAGTCAGGAAGTCAATTATGTTTATCAGTTGAATTATGAATAACCAGTAGAGCATAAATTAAAAGTTACTTGTTGTGCAGTAATGGAGAATATGTTGGAGTTTTGGAGATGCTTTGTCTTCTGAATCTCTGCTTTCCTCTGTCTTCTAATTCACACACGCACGTCCTCCTATGGCAAGCTGTGTGTTGGTGGATCACCGTTGTCAATGGCTACCGTCCCTCCTTCCAGTGAAAACTACGCTCACGCGCTCTGTCACAGCACGGCTAATCACCGGTTGGTTCTCGATCCGGTTGGAATAGGATTTACTATCCTTTTGCGTCTGTCACTAACGCCCAGCCTTCAGGAGTTTGAAGCTCGTCACAGTCATTCAATCATTGAACCCTACTCGGAATACCACAGACAAGGTTTAGACTTTCCGGATGATCATGAATGCCGCCATCAGTTCTAGCTTATACCACGGAGATTCTGATTTAAGAATCTAAGAGATACTCATTCAATCGTATATAGAACGGAGGTGGTTGTCAGGCACACGTTCATGGTTTGAGGAAGGTGATGAGTGTCACAGCTCATCACCTCCATCACTTGGTTCAGCGCGAATGAACATCTTAGATAGGAACAAGCGTGTTTGAATGGAAAACAGAAATACTTGCATTAATTCATCGAGACACAGCAGAGCTCCTCACCCCCAACAATGGGGTTTAGAGACTCATGCCGTCAGAGAATACAAAGTTTAGATCTGAAATGTCATGAGATACAAAATAAGTCTCTAAAAGTTGTTTAAATACTAAACTAGTAGCCTAGGGTTACAAAATATCAGTGGACTATGATGGATGATGCAGAGATCCACTTCTGGGGCCCACTTGGTGTGCTGGGGCCCACTTGGTGTGTGCTGGGGCTGAGACTTTAAGCAATCCACGTGCAGAGGCCATTTGTGGAGTTGAACGCCAGTTTTTGTGCCAGTTTGGGCGTTCAACTCCAGTTTTTGATCCTTTTCTGGCGCTGGACGCTAGAATTGGGCAGAGGACTGGCGTTGAACGCCAGTTTACGTCGTCTATTCTTGTGCAAAGTATGGACTATTATATATTGCTGGAAAGCCCTGGATGTCTACTTTCCAACGCAATTGGAAGCACCCCATTTCAAGTTCTGTAGCTCCAGAAAATCCACTTTGAGTGCAGGGAGGTCAGAATCCAACAGCATCAGCAGTCCTTTTTCAGCCTGAATCAGATTTTTGCTCAGCTCCTTCAATTTCAGCCAGAAAAATACCTGAAATTACAGAAAAACACACAACTCATAGTAAAGTCCAGAAATATGAATTTTTCCTAAAAACTACTAGAAATAGACTAAAAACTAACTAAAACATACTCAAAACTATATGAAATTATCCCCAAAAAGCGTATAAAATATCCGCTCATCAAAGCACTTGAGTGATTAGAGTGTATACACTACCAGTGAGAATTCGATGCTCAATCCCTTGTTCCCTGCTTTCATGAGCTATTTTCTTCTTGCAAGTCTATTTGTACTTCATTTTCATGATTTGAGTTAGTGAAATCCAGTTCATATATCTTCTTGAAAGATTTGTTTACTTTTAACTAAGTAGGTAGAAACATTTTGCATGTAGTTGCATTCATATAGATAGGTTGCATTCCATACATTCTTACTTTCCTCTCCATTCCTTTATAGCTTCTCTTGAGCTTAGCATGAGGACATGCTAATGTTTAAGTGTGGGGAGATTGATAAACCACTATTTTATGGTTTATCTTGTGCTCAATTGAGTGGATTTTATCAACTCTTTACCCACTTATTCATACTATTTGCATGGTTTTACATTTGCCTTCCTAATTATGTGCTTTGATTGAAAACATGTTTCTTTGGCCTTAAGTTCCCTATGTTTAATCCTCTCTTATTACCATTAGATGCCTTGATATGTGTGTTAAGTGATTTCAGAGATTACAGGGCAGGAATGGCTCAGAGGATGGGAAGGAAGCATGCAAAACTGGAAGGAATACAAGAAGTTGGAGAAACTGCTAAGCTATCCAGCCTGACCTCTTTGCACTCAAACGGCTATAACTTTAGCTAAAGAGGTCCAAACGACGTGGTTCTAGTTGCGTTGGAAAGCTAACATCCGGGGCTTTGATTTGATATATAATTTGCCATAGCTGCCCTGATATTAGGCGACGCGAACGCGTGAATAACGCACCCGCGTCGTATCTGCGAACTTCAATACGCGCAGACGCGTGGATGACGCCTCCGCGTCACTTTGCCGCGACCTGAACGTACCAGACTACGTAGGGGGTGATTTCTGGGCTGTTTTTGACCCAGTTTTCAGCCCAGAACACACAGATTAGAGGCTATAAAGTGGGGGAATGCATCCATTCATAATAATGCTTTCATATTCACAAATTTAAGATTAGATGAAGTTTTAGAGAGAGAGGTTCCCTCCTCTATCTTAGGATTAGGATTTAGGATTTCATCTTCTGTAATCACAGGTTCAATGTTTCTTTTATTTATTTTTCCAATTTAATTTATGAATATTCATGTTAGATTTGATTTCTTTTGTGAATGCAATTCGAGGTATTTTCAGATTTAATTTTGCTTTGCTTTATTTATACAAATGCTTTTAATTTAATTTAGATATTTTCCCTTTTGGCTTTGGTTAAATAATTGGTGCTTCTTGAGTTATCAAACTCATTGTTGATTGAAAATTGGAATTCTTTAAGAATTAATTTGAGTTCCAATAACTCTAACTTTTTCCAAGGAAAGACTAGGACCTGAGGAATAAAAATTAATTCATTCACTTAACTTATCTTCATAGTTAGAGGTTAACAAAGTGGGAGAAAAATCCAATTCTCATTACAATTGATAAGGATAACCAGGATAGGACTTCCAGTTTTCATACCTTGCCAAGAGTCTATTTTATAGTTATTTATTTATTTTATTCTTCTTATCATTCAACATACTGCTTCCTTACTTTCAAAACCCCCCAATTTACAAGACTCATAACCAATAATAAGAACATACTTCCCTGCAATTTCTTGAGAAGACGACCCGAGGTTTGAATACTTCGGTTATCAATTTATTTAGGGGTTTGTTACTTCTGACAACCAAAACTTTTGTAAGAAAGGTTGATTGCTTGGTTTCGTAACTATACTTACAACGAGAGTTCACTATAACTTCTAAACCATCAATCTTCAATTCTTTTCAATAACCTCTAATCTGTGCTTTCTGGACTTGGATCTGGGCCAAAAAGAGTTTCAAAAATCGCTTGGAGCATTTTCTATAATTTTTTATGCGTGGCATCTGTCACGAGTCCGCGTGGGTCACGCGGTCGCGTCATCTGGAGTTTTCCTTATCACGCGTTCACTTCGGTCATGCGTCCGCATCATCTGTGTTCTGCTTAAGACGCGCGTCCACGTCAGTCACGTGTTCGCGTCGCTACCTTTTCGCGCTAGGCATGCGGTCGCGTTGTCCATGCGTTCGCGTCGCTGCCAGTTTCTTCAAAAACTCCATTTTGTGCTTTCCTTCCATTTTTGTATGTTTCCTTTCCATCCTTTAAGTCATTTCTGCCTTAGAAGATCTGAAACTACTCAACACACAAATCACGGCATCGAATGGTAATAAAGGGTAATTTAAAATAATTATTTTTAAAGCATAGGAAACATGTTTTTCATATATATCACATAATAAGGAAGGGAAAGTAAAACCATGCAATTTACATGAATAAGTGAGTGAAGGATTAAATAAATCACCTAAATTGAGCATAAAATATATCATAAAATATGGATTTATCAGCCGATTAAGAAATTAATATAAGAAATACGTTGCAAGTACAATTCTCAACCGGCTAAAATCCGCTTATCAATTTAGAAAGGAGTTGTCACAAAATTAAGAACAAAATACTGGGAGTAGGAATCCTAGGTCGTCTTCCAACGAGTTGACAAAAGAGTGCAGCTTATTGGTTAGAGGTTTTCCCATAAAGTTTGAGTTTGAGAAACAGAAAAATAAATAATTGTAAATAGAAGCAATGGAATTAACGAGAGAATTTATATAATTCAATTAAAAGCCTTGACCAGGAGAAGATTAATTGGAATTTCTATCCTTGTTGAATTTTCCCAAGTGTAATAATAAAAGGTTGTTGTTCTACTTGGTCATCCCTTACTTAATAAGGGAAAGTCAAGTAACTAACTAACCAACTATATCCTCAGGTCCTAATCCTTTCCTAAGGAATGATTAGATTTAGGGACTAGAGAGTCAGCCAACAACTTCCAATTAAGATTAATCAACTCCCAATCAAGTTAGGAAACTACTCCATTAACATGAATATAACTTTCACGGAATTAAAAAGGAAATAAAAGGAAGACATGATAAATAATAATTAAAAATCAATTAAAAGTAAAAATGGTTCTTTGCATTAATAAATCCCAAAATGCAGCATACTTATCCAAACAGGGTTAATGGGCAGTAAAAAGTAAAGGAATAAGAAAACAAACTAGAATAATGAAACTTCCACGGAGGTAATGACTTTTCTCAATATCCAAAAGTAAAAGCATGAAACTAGAAATCTATGAATGTGAAGAACCCTAGAGGAAGTAGTAGAATTCTCTCTAACATTCAAAAACTAAACTAAAATTATGCATAATAAGAATGTGTGTTGAGTCTTTGCTGTTTCTTGGCTCTAGTCTGTGTTTCTGGGCCGAAAGCTGGGTCCAAACTCAGCCTAAAATCGCCCCAAGCATTTTCTGTGATTTCTGCAGATCGCGCATGTCACGCGTACGCGTCGCTTTCACGCTGGTCATCTTCGTGTCTCACACGTACACGTCAAGTACGCACACGCGTCGCTGTACAAACTCGCTTTCACGCGTACGCGTCAGGTACGCGCACGCGTCGCTGTGAATTTTCCAAATCGCGCGCATGCGTGGGCCATGCGTGCGTGTCGCTTCTCGCTGGTTGTCTCCTTTATTTCTTGTGCTCCTTCCATTTTTGCAAGCTTCCCTTCCATCTTCTAAGCCATTCTTGCCCTGTAAAGTCTGAAAACACTGAACATACGGATCACGGTATCGAATGGTATAAAGGGAAATTAAAATACACAAATTAAAGGCTTAGAAAGCAAGTTTTCAATCATAAAGCATAATTAGGAAGGAATTGTAAAATCATGAAAATAGTATGAATAAGTGAGTAAAGAGTTGATAAAAACCACTCAAATTAGCACAAGATAAACCACAAAATAGTGGTTTATCGCTCCCACCTAGCACTTTTGTTTAACATCCTTAAGTTGGACGGTCATTAGCTCAATTCTCTTTGCTATTAGGTGCATCTTCCAAAAGGAACACCGCAATCTCCTTGTTACTTTTCATCTTTTCACCATGATACAACTTTAGACGATGCCCATTCAGCTTGAAAACATCGAAGCTTGAAGAATGGCGCACATGATAGACCCCATACGGCTCCGCCTTTTCTACTCTATAATGTCCTTCCCATCTTGACCTTAGCATTCTGGGTATCAACCTCAATCTTGAATTGTAGAGGAGGACTAGTTCATCGGCTCTAAATTCTCTTCCTCTTATGTTCTTATCATGCACGGCTTTCATCCTGTCCTTGTAGAGTCTAGAGTTCTCATAGGCTTCTAACCTCAAACATTCCAATTCTACTAGTTGTAGCTTTTTCTCAATTTCGGCCCCTCCCAAACTTGAATTGCACTCCTTGATGGCCCAATATGCTTTGTGCTCTATCTCCACCGGTAGATGGCAAGCTTTGCCATAGACCAACCGAAAGGGGCTCATGCCAATTGGCGTTTTGTAAGCTGTTCGGTAGGCCCTTAGTGCCTCGGTGAGCTTCGCACTCCAATCCTTTCGATGAGGCTTCACAATCCTTTCCAATATGTGTTTAATCTCCCAATTGGAAACCTCAGCTTCGCCGTTTGTTTAGGGATGGTAGGCCGTGACTACTTTATGCATGATGCCATATTTCTTCATTATCCCTTCCATTCTCATGTTGCAAAAATGTGAGCCTTGGTCGCTCACGCTTGCTCGTGGCAACCCAAAGCGACAAATTATATTATTCCTCACAAAAGAAATTACCACATTAGCATCGTCCGTCTGGGTAGGTATCGCTTCCACCCATTTGGACACATAATCAACGGCTAGCAAAATGTAGAGAAAACCATTAGAGTTTGGGAATGGCCCCATGAAGTCGATACCCCACACATCAAAGATCTCACAAAATAGCATGGTTTATTGGGGTATTTCATTCTTCTTGGAGATATTACCAAATCTAAGACATTGAGAACAAGATTTACAAAAGAGAGAAGGGTCCTTGAAAAGAGTTGGCCACCAAAATCCACAATCTAGGATCTTCCTTGCCGTCCTTTGAGGTCCATAATGGCCACCTCCCTCAGATGAGTGGCAAGCTTCCAAGATTGATTGGAATTCGGCTTGTGGAATGCACCTCTGAATTACTTGATCTGCACCACATCTCCAAATGTGTAGGTCATCCCATACATAGTATTTGGATTCGCTTTTTAGCTTATCCTTTTGATGCTTGGAGAGATTAGGAGGAAAGGTGCAAGACACCAAGTAATTGGCAATTGATGCGTACGAAGGTATGACTTCTGAGATTGCTTTCAAGCCCTCAAAGGGAAAAGAATCATTAATAGGAGTGGCATCGCCTTTGGTGTGCTCAAGGCGACTAAAGTGATCCACCACTAGGTTTTGCGAATCACTCCTATCTTTAATTTCTAAATCAAATTCTTGCAATAACAAAACTCATCTAATCAAACTTCGCTTGGATTCCTTCTTAGCTAACAAATATTTCAACGCCGCATGATCCGAGTACACTACCACCTTGGAACCATGTAGATAAGCTCAGAATTTATCCAAAGTGAAAACAATAGCCAATAGCTCTTTTTCGGTGGTAGTGTAATTGGATTGGGCTCCATCCAATGTTTTTGATGCATAGAAAATGACATAAGGATTCTTACCCTCGTGCTGTGCTAGCGCGGCTCCCACGGCATAGTTTTAAGCATCGCACATTATTTCAAATGGCCAACTCTAGTCGGGCCCTCTCACTAAGGGAGCTTGGGTCAATGCAACTTTGAGTGTGTTAAAAGCCTCCATGCA
Organism: Arachis hypogaea; assembly: GCF_003086295.3. Taxonomy (NCBI): domain Eukaryota; kingdom Viridiplantae; phylum Streptophyta; class Magnoliopsida; order Fabales; family Fabaceae; genus Arachis; species Arachis hypogaea. Next base: position 86,501,530 of record NC_092049.1, on the reverse strand, counting down.
TTCTTTGCTTAGATCAAATTCAACATCCTCTTGCAACAATCAAGATAGAGGTAGTGCTACTTTACTAAAGTCCTTAATAAATCGCCGGTAAAAACCTGCATGACCAAGGAACGCACGGACTTCCCTCTCGGAGGAGGGGTAAGGCAAACTAGATATAACATTGATTTTTACCAGATCTACAGAAATACCATTGTTAGAGACAATGTGTCTTAAAATAATACCTTGTCTAACCATAAAATGACACTTCTAAAAATTTAAGACAAGATTTGATTTAGTACACCTCTCTAACACTTTTGCAAGGTTGTCCAAGCAAAGATCAAAAGAGTCCCCATAGACACAAAAATCGTCCATGAACACCTCCATGCAATGCTCTAGAAGATCCGTAAATATGCTCATCATACACCTTTGGAAAGTTACCGGTGCGTTGCATTGGCAATATGGCATACGCTTGTAGGCATAAGTTCCAAAGAGGCATGTAAATGTTGTTTTTTCTTGATCCTCTAAAGCAATATGGATTTAAAAATACCCCGAATAGCCATCTAAGAAACAGTAATGAGATTTATCAGAGAATCGATCAAGCATTTGATCGATAAATGGTAGCGGAAAGTGATCCTTCCTATTGGCCTGTTCAAACGCCGGTAGTCAATACATACCCTCCATGAGTTTTGCACCCTTGTATCTATAAGCTCCCCGCTCTCATTCTTGATTGTGGTCACCCTAGACATCTTTGGAACAACTTGGACGGGACTCACCCATTCACTATCCGAAATGGGGTAAATGATGCTGGTGTGGGAAATCGTGATTCACACTTTTCACAACTCCGCACAACTAACCAGCAAGTGCACTGGGTCGTCCAAGTAATACCTTACTTGAGTAAGGGTCAATCCCACAGATATTGTCGGCTTGAAGCAAGCTATGGTCATCCTATAAATCTTAGTCAGGCGGATTCAAATGGTTATGAGGTTTTGATAATTAAATGATAATTAAAACATAAAATAAAATAAAGTTACTAATGTAGTTTATTGGTGGGAATTTCAGATAAGCGTCTGGAGATGCTTTGTTGCTTCTGAACCTCTGTTTTCCGATTGCCTACTTCCTATCATGCGTGCTCCCTTCCATGGCAAGCCGTATGATCCTCTCGAATGAAAAATACCAGGTACGATCTCTGTACGGCTAATCAACTGTCGGATTTCTCGTCTCAGATGAAAAATACCATGTTCAGCTACCGTACAGCTAATTATCTGTCGGTTCCCGCTAGCGTCGAAATAGGATCTCTCTATCCTTTTGCACACTGTCACTACGCCCAACATTCGCAGGTTTGAAGCTCGTCACAGTCATCCCTTCCCAGATCCTACTCGGAATATCACAGACAAGGTCTAGACTTTCCGGATCTCAGGAATGCTGCCAATGATTCTAGCCTATACCACAAAGATACTAATCTCACGGACTTGGTCCGTGTATTAGATATCCAAGAGAATATACTCCGACTGTCATCCAATGACTACGTTGAACATCATGTAGACCGCTTGTGGTTGTCAGGCACGCGGATCTTGGCTAAGCGAGTAACGAAGATAGTGGGTGATTGTCATGGGTCACCCCTTCATTCTGAATTAACTGAATTAAGTACAAGAGTATATCTTGGAGAAGAAGTAGGCGTGAAATGAAAGAAAAACAATAGTGCTTGCATTAATTCATGAAGAACAGCAGAGCTCCACACCTTAATCTATGGGGTGCAGAAACTCCACCGTAGAAAATACATAAGTGAACAAGGTCTAGGCATGGCCGTGAGGGCAGCGTCCAAACGTGAAAAGATAGGTCTATGGTAGCATCCAAAGTCTCAAATACAATAGTAAAAAGTGCTATTTATACTAAACTAGTTACTAGGGTTTATAGAAATTAAGTAACTAAGTGTAGATAGTGCAGAAATCCACTTCTGGGGCCCACTCGGTGTGTGCTTGGGCTGAGCATTGAAGCTTTCAGGTGCATAGGCCATCCTTGGAGTTAAACGCCAGCTTGTGTGCCAGTTTGAGCGCTTTACGCCGGTTTTGGTGTCATTTATGGCGTTTTATGCTAGAAATCTCTAGTGGGCGTTTGAACGCCAGTTTGGGCTATCAAATCTTGGGCAAAGTATGGACTATTATATATTGCTGGAAAGCTCAAGATGTCTAATTTCCAATGCAATTAAGAGCGCGCCAATTGGGTTTTTGTAGCTATAGAAAATTCATTTCGAGTGCAGGAGGATCAGTATCCAACAGCATCTGCAGTCCTTTTTCAGCCTCTGAATCAGATTTTTGCTCAGGTCCCTCAATTTTAGCCAGAAAATACCTGAAATTACAAAAAAATACACAAACTCATGTAAAGTCCATAAATGTGATTTTTGCATAAAAACTAATAAAAATATAATAAAAAGTAACTAAAACATACTAAAAACTATATAAAAACAATGCAAAAAAGGGTATAAAATATCCGCTCATCACAACACCAAACTTAAATTGTTGCTTGTCCCCAAGCAACCAAAAACAAAATAGGATAAAAAGAAGAGAAAATACAATAAATTTCTAAAATATCAATGAAGATTAGTTTTAATTAGATGAGCGAAACTAGTAGCTTTTTGCTTCTGAACAGTTTTGGCATCTTACTTTATCCTTTGAAGTTCAGAATGATTGGCATCCATAGGAACTTAGAATTCAAATAGTGTTATTAATTCTCCTAGTTTAGTATGTTGATTCTTGAACACAGCTACTTTATGAGTCTTGGTTGTGGCCCTAAGCATTTTGTTTTTCAGTATTACCACCGGATACATAAATGCCACAGACACATAACTGGGTGAACCTTTTCAGATTGTGACTCAGCTTTGCTAGAGTCCCCAGTTAGAGGTGCCCAAAGCTCTTAAGCACACTCTTTTTTCTTTGGACCACGACTTTAACCGCTCAGTCTCAAGCTTTTCACTTGACACCTTCACACCACAAGCACATGGTTAGGGACAGCTTGGTTTAGCCGCTTAGGCCAGGATTTTATTCCTTTGGGCCCTCCTATCCTTTAATGCTCCAAACCTTGGATCCTTTTTACCCTTGCCTTTTAGTTTAAAGGGTTATTGGCTTTTTGCTCTTGCCTTTTGGTTTAAAGAGCTATTTGCTTTTTCTGCTTGCTTTTTCTTTTTCTTTTTTTTTTTCTTTTTTGCCATTTTTTTCGCAAGCTTTGCTTTTCACTGCTTTTTCTTGCTTCAAGAATCAATTTTATGATTTTTCAGATTATCAATAACATTTCTCCTTTTTCATTATTCTTTCAAGAGCCAACAATTTTAACATTCATAAACTTCACTATAAAAAATATGCACTGTTCAGGCATTCATTCAGAAAACAAAAAGTATTGCCATCACATCAAAATAATTAAGCTAACTTCAAGATAATTTTTGAAATTATGCATTTCTTGTTCTTTTGCAGATAAAAACATTTTTCATTTAAGAAAGGTGAGGGATTCATGGAATCATTCATATCTTTAAGATATAGACACTAGACACTAATGATCATGTAATAAAGACACAAACATAGATAAAACATAAAGCATAAAAATCAAAAAATAGAAAAATAAGAACAAGGAAATTAAAGAATGGGTCCACCTTAGTGACGGCAGCTAGTTCTTCCTCTTGAAGATCCTATGGAGTGCTTGAGCTCCTCTAGGTCTCTTCCTTGCCTTTGTTGCTCCTCTCTCATGGCCTTTTGGTCCTCTCTGATTTCATGGAGGATAATGGAGTGCTCTTGGTGCTCCATTCTTAGTTGCTCCATGTTAGAACTCAAATCTCCTAAAAAAGTGTTGAGTTGCTCCCAATAGTTGTGTGGAGGAAAATGCATCCCTTGAGACATTCCAGGGATTTCTTGATGAAGAATTTCCTCATGCTCTTGTTGAGGTCCATGAGTGGGCTCTCTTGTTTGCTCCATCCTTTTCTTAGTGATGGGCTTGTCCCCTTCAATGAGGATGTCTTCTTCTATGACAACTCCGGCTGAATTGCACAAATAACAAATGAGATGAGGAAAGGCTAACCTTGCCAAAGTGGAGGGCTTGTTAGCTACTTTGTATAGTTTTAGAGATATGATCTCATGAACTTCTACTTCCTCTCCAATCATGATACTATGGATCATGATAGCCCGGTCTACAGTAACTTCAGACCGGTTGCTAGTGGGAATGATAGAGCATTGGATGAACTCTAACCATCCTCTAGCCACAGGTTTGAGGTTAGGCCTTCTCAATTGAATCGGCTTGCCTCTTGAGTCTCTCTTCCATTGAGTTCCTTCCACACAGATGTCCATGAGAACTTGGTCCAACCTTTGATCAAAGTTGACTCTTCTAGTGAAAGGATGAGAATCTCCTCTCATTATTGGCAAGTTGAATACCAACCTTATAGTTTCTGGACTGAAATCCAAGTATTCACTCTTTTTTAGCATGAAGGGGACCTCGGGGATCACCTTTTTCTTGGCCACAACTTCATAGAAGTGGCCTTCATGGACTTTTGAGATGAATTTCTCCATCTCCCATGACTCGGAGGTGGAAGCAATTGCCTTCCCTTTCCTCTTTCTAAAGGTTTCTCCAGCCTCAAGTGCCATTAATGGTTATGAAAAAACAAAAAGCCGAGCTTTTTTCCACACCAAACTTAAAAAGTTTGCTCGTCCTCGAGCAAAAGAAGAAAGAAATGAGGAGAAGAAGAAGAAATGTATGAGATGGAGGGGAGGAGTGGATTCGGCCAAGGGGGTTTAAGTGTGTAAGATGTGTGAAATTGAAGGTGGTAAGGATAGGTATTTATAGGGTAAGAGAGAGAGAGGGAATTCATGTATGAGGGGTTGGGTTTGGGAGGGAAATGGTTTGAATTTGAATGGTGAGGTAGGTGGGGTTTTATGATGGATGGATGTGAGTGGTGAAGGGATTATGGGGAAGAGGGTAGGATTTAATAGGTGAATGGTGTTTAGGGAAGAGGTGGTGATTGGATTGGTCAAGGGTGTTTGGGGAAGAGTGTTATGGAAATGTGTGAAGAGGGGAAAGAGAGAGGTGGGGTAGGTGGGGATCCTATGGGGTCCACAGATCCTGAGGTGTCACGGAATTTTGGTCCCTGCACCATTCTGGCATTTAAACGCTCATTGTGTGCCAATTCTGGCGTTTAACGCCAGGCTGATGCCCCTTTCTGGCATTTAATGCCAGCCATACACCCTTTTCTGGCATTAAACGCCAGTCTATCTGCCTAATATGGCATTTAACACCAGCCTTCAGCCAAACACCCTTTTCTGGTGTTTAACACCGAGAATGCTGCCAAACTAGGCGTTAAACGCCCATTCTGCTATTCTTACTGGCATTTAAACGCCAGTAAGCCTGTCCTCCAAGGTGTGCTATTTTTGATGCTGTTTTTGATTCCACTTTAATTCTGAAGTTGTTTTTGTGACTCCACATGATCATCTACCTAAAGAAAACATAAAATAACAGTGGAAAAAAAATAAATCTAATTAAATAAAATTGGGTTGCCTCCCAAAAAGCACTTCTTTAATGTCAATAGCTTGATAGTGAGCTCTTAGAGAGCTTCACAGAGACTCAGAGTTTAATGGTGGCCTCCCAACACCAAACTTAGAAGTTGAGTGTGGGGGCTCTGTTTGACTCTGTATTGAGAGAAGCTTTTTATGCTTCCTCTCCATAGTTACAGAAGAAGATCCTTGAGCTTTAAACACAAGGTAGTCCTCATTCAATTGAAGGACTAACTCTCCTCTGTCCACATCAATCACAGCTTTTGCTGTGGCTAGGAAAGGTCTTCCAAGGATAATGGATTCATCTTCATCCTTCCCAGAGTCTAGGATTATGAAATCAGCAGGGATGTACAGGCCTTCAACCTTCACTAAGACATCCTCTACAAGTCCATAAGCCTGTTTCCTTGATTTGTCTGCTAATTCTAGTGAGAATCTTGCAGCTTGTACCTCAAAGATCCCTAGTTTCTCCATTACAGAGAGTGGCATGAGATTTATTCCTGACCCGAGGTCACACAGAGCCTTCTCAAAGGTCATGGTGCCTATGGTACAAGGTATTAAGAACTTCCCGGGATCCGGTTTCTTCTGAGGTAACTTCAGTTGAGCTCAAGTATTCAGTTCATTGGTGAGCAATAGAGGTTCATCCTCCCAATTCTCTTTACCAAATAGCTTGGCATTTAGCTTCATGATTGCTCCTAGATACAGAGCTACTTGCTCTTCAATAATGTGTTCATCCTCTTCAGAGGAAGAATACTCATCAGAGCTCATGAATGACAACAGTAAGTTCAGTGGAATATCTATGATCTCTGTGTGAGCCTCAGATTCCTTTGGTTCCTCATTAGGGAACTCCTTAGTGGCCAGTGGATGTCCATTGAGGTCTTCTTCACTGGAAATCACTGCCTTTCCCTCCTCTACAGGTTCGGCCATGTTGGACGTATTGATGGCCTTGCACTCTCTTTTTGGATTCTCTTCTGTATTACTTGGGAGAGTACTTGGAGGGAGTTCAGTAACTCTTTTACTCAGCTGAACTACTTGTGCCTCCAAATTTCTAATTGATGACCTTGTTTTAGTCATGAAACTGTGAGTGGTCTTACTTAGATCAGAGATTATGGTTGCTAAGTCAGAGAGGCTCTGCTTAGAATTCTCTGTCTGTTGCTGAGAAGATGATGGAAAAGGTTTGCTATTGCCAAACTTATTTCTCCCACCATTATTATTATTGAAGCCTTGTTGAGGCTTCTGTTGATCCTCCCATGAGAGATTAGGATGATTCCTCCATGAAGGATTATAAGTGTTTCCATAGGATTCTCCCATGTAATTCACTTCTTCCATTCCAGTATTCTCAGGGTCATAAGCTTCTCCTTCAAAGGACGCTTCTTTAGCACTACCGAATGCAGCTTGCATTCCATTCAGAATATGAGAAATCATATTGACTTGCTGAGTCAATATTTTATTCTGAGCCAATATTTCATTCAGAGTATCAATCTCAAGAACTCCTTTCTTCTGAGTCATCCCATTATTCATAGGATTTCTTTCAGAAGTATACATGAACTTGTTATTTGCAACCATTTCAATGAGTTCCTGGGCTTCTTCAGGTGTCTTCTTCAGATGAAGAGATCCACCAGCAGAGTGGTCCAATGACATCTTGGACAATTCAGACAAACCATCATAGAATATACATAAGATGCTCCATTCTGAAATCATGTCAGAAGGACACCTTCTAATCAATTGCTTGTATCTTTCCCAAGCTTCATAGAGGGATTCACCTTCCTTCTGTCTGAAGGTTTGGACTTCCACTCTAAGCTTACTCAACTTTTGAGGTGGAAAGAATTTGGCCAAGAAAGCATTGACTAACTTTTCGCAAGAGTTCAGGCTTTCTTTAGGTTGTGAGTCCAACCATATCCTAGCTCTGTCTCTTACAGCAAAAGGGAAAAGCATAAGTCTGTAGACCTCGGGATTAACCCCATTGGTCTTAACAGTGTCACAGATTTGCAAGAATTCAGCTAAGAACTAATGAGGATCTTCCAATGGAAGTCCATGAAACTTGCAATTCTGCTGCATTAGAGAAACTAATTGAGGCTTAAGCTCAAAGTTGTTTGCTCCAATTGCAGGAATTGAGATGTTTCTTCCATAGAAGTCAGAAGATGGTGCAGTAAAGTCACCAAGCATCTTCGTTGCATCTCCACCATTGTTGTTATTTTCGGCTGCCATGTCCTCTTCTTTTTCGAAAATTTCTGTTAGGTCCTCTCCAGAGTGTTGTGCTTTAGCTTCTCTTAGCTTCCTCTTCAGAGTCCTTTCAGGTTCAGGATCAGCTTCAACAAGAATATCTTTATCCTTTTTCCTGCTCATATGAAAAAGAAGAGAACAGAAAAGAAGAGGAATCCTCTATGTCACAGTATAGAGATTCCTTTATGTGAGTATAAGAATAGAAGAATGAGGTAGAGTGAGGATAAGAAAAATTCGAACACAGAGAGAGGGAGGGGGTTCGAATTTTAAGAAGAAGAGAAGTGTTAGTAATTAAATAAAATAAATAGAAAGAGCAGAAAGGGAAAGAAAAATATTTTTGTTTTTATTTTAATTATTGGTTAGAATCCAAAATTATTAAAAGAAATAAAATAAAATTTAAAACAATTAGTTAATTAAAAATATTTTTGAAAAAAGATGCTAATTATTTTCGAAAATTAGAGAGAGAAATAGTTAGGTAGTTTTGAAAAAGATAAGAAATAGTAAACCTTTAAAATCAAACAAAAAGTTAAGTAGTTAATTGAAAAAGATTTGAAAATAAACTTTGAAAAGATAAGAAGTTAGAAAAACATTTTGAAATTAAGATTTTGAAAAAGATATGATTTGAAATTTATTTTAAAAAAGATTGAAAAGGAAATTAAAAAGATTTGATTTTTGAAATTAAAGTTGATGACTTGACTAACAAGAAACTAAAAGACATGATTCTAGAATTTAAAGATTGAACCTTTCTTAACAAGAAAGTAACAAACTTGAAATTTTTGAATCAAAGCATTTAATATTAGTAAAGATTTCGAAAATTATGAAATAAAATTAAGAAAAAGATTTTGAAAAGCAATTTTAAAATTTTCGAAAATATTAAGAAGAAAAATGAAAAAGATTTGATTTTTGAAAAAGATTTGAAAAGATAAAGTTTTTAAATTGAAATTTTGACTTGACTACTAAGAAACAACTAAATTTTAAATTTTTTTGACCAAGTCAACTCAAAACATTCGAAATTTATGAGAAGAATAAGGGAAAAATATTTTTTTTTTTGAATTTTTTAATGAGGAGAGAGAAAAACAACAAAATGACACATGACATAAAAATTTAAGATCAAAACAAATAAAGCATGCAAGAACACTTTGAATGTCAAGATGAAGACCAAGAACACTTTGAATGTCAAGATAAACACCAAGAACATATTTTAAAAAATTTTCAAGGAAAGAAACACATGCAAAGAAAATCATCAAGAACAACTTGAAGATTAAGAAAGAACACAATGCATGAGTTTTCGAAAATTTAAGAAAAATTAAAACATGCAATTGACACCAAACTTAAAATTTGACACTAGACTCAAACAAGAATCACAAAATTTTTGGTTTTTATGTTTTTATTAATTTTTTTATATTTTTGTATATTTTTCGAAAATTATTTTGGAAAGGGAAATACAGAATTCAAAATTTTTAATAAGAATTCAAGGATTCATGTAATGTTAGTCTAAAGCTCCAGTCCAAAAAAGTTAGACATGACCGATAGCCGGCCAAGCTTTAGCATAGAGTTATAAATGAGAATCCCAAAGCTGATGCAATGTTGTTCTAAAGCTTCGGTCCAACAGAGTAAGACATGGCCAGATGGCCAGCTAAGCTTTGGCACAACAACTACATACAACAATCCAATGAATATGATAAGTTAAAGCTTCGGTCCAAAAGATTAGACATGGCTTAATAGCCAGCCAAGCTTTAACATACCATCATGAAGCTCGAAGATGGAATTCATTCTTAAAAATTTTGATGAATTTTTTGAAAATTAAATAAAAATTGTTTTTTGAATGATTTTTTGAAGATAAAAAATAAAAAACTTAAACATAAAATAAAATTACCCAATCTAAGCAACAAGATGAACTGTCAGTTGTTCAAACTCGAACAATCCCCAGCAACGACGCCAAAAACATGGTGTGGAAAATCGTGATTCACACTTTTCACAACTCCGCACAACTAACCAGCAAGTGCACTGGGTCGTCCAAGTAATACCTTACGTGAGTAAGGGTCGATCCCACGGAGATTGTCGGCTTGAAGCAAGCTATCGTCATCCTATAAATCTTAGTCAGGCGGATTCAAATGGTTATGAGGTTTTGATAATTAAAAGATAATTAAAACATAAAATAAGATAAAGTTACTTATGTAATTCATTGGTGGGAATTTCAGATAAGCGTCTGGAAATGCTTTGTTGCTTCTAAACCTCTGTTTTCCTATTGCCTTCTTCCTATCATGTGTGCTCCCTTCCATGGCAAGCTGTATGATCCTCTCAGATTAAAAATACCAACTACGATCTCTGTACGGCTAATCAACTGTCAGATTTCTCATCTCGGATGAAAAATAACATGTACAGCTACTGCACGGCTAATCATCTGTCGGTTCCTACTAGCGTCGGAATAGGATCTCTCTATCCTTTTGCACACTGTCACTGCGCCCAACATTCGCAGGTTTGAAGCTTGTCACAGTCATCCCTTCGCAGATCCTACTCGAAATACCACAGACAATGTTTAGACTTTCCGGATCTCAGGAATGCTGCCAATGGTTCTAGCCTATACCACGAAGATACTAATCTCACGGACTCGGTCCGTGTATTAGATATCCAAGAGAATATACTCCGGCTGTCGTCCAATGACTACGTTGAACATCATGTAGACCGCTTGTGGTTGTCAGGCACGCGGATCTTGGCTAAGCGAGTAACGAAGATAGTGGGTGATTGTCACGGGTCACCCCTTCATTCTGACTTAACTGAATTAAGTACAAGAGTATATCTTGGAGAAGAAGTAGGCGTGAATTGAAATAAAAACAATAGTACTTGCATTAATTCATGAAGAACAACAGAGCTCCACACCTTAATCTATGGGGTGTAGAAACTTCACCGTAGAAAATACATAAGTGAACAAGGTCTAGGCATGGCCGTGAGGCCAGCCTCCAAACGTGAAAAGATAGGTCTATGGTAGCATCCAAAGTCTCAAATACAATAGTAAAAAGTGTTATTTATACTAAACTAGTTACTATGGTTTACAGAAATTAAGTAACTAAGTGCAGATAGTGCAGAAATCTACTTCCGGGATCCACTCGGTATGTGATTGGGCTGAACATTGAAGCTTTCACGTGCATAGGCCATCCTTGGAGTTAAATGCCAGCTTGGGTGCCAGTTTGGGTGTTTTACGCCAGTTTTGGTGCCATTTCTGGCGTTTTACGCCAGAAATCTCTGGTGGGCGTTTGAACGCCAGTTTGGGTCATCAAATCTCGAGAAAAGCATAGCTCATTAAATATTGCTGGAAAGCCCAAGATGTCTACTTTCTAACGCCATTGAGAGCACGCCAATTGGATTTTTGTAGCTCCATAAAATCCATTTCAAGTGCAGGAGGGTCAGAATCCAATAACATCTGTAGTCCTTTTTCAGCCTCTGAATCAGATTTTTGCTTAGGTCCCTCAATTTCAGCCAGAAAATACCTGAAATTACAGAAAAATACACAAACTCATAGTAAAGTCCAGAAATGTGATTTTTGCATAAAAACTAATAAAAATATAATAAAAAGTTACTAAAACATACTAAAACTATATAAAAACAATGCCAAAAAGGGTATAAAATATCCGCTCATCAGATGTCTGCCTCTAATAACCGGGTTACCTCCTTCTTTACAACCTCTAGAATGGTAGGATTCAAACACCTTTGAGGTTGCTGAATGGGTCTAGCTCCTTCTTCTAAGAAGATTCGGTGCTCGCACACTTAGGGGCTTTTGCCCACTATGTCTGCCAAGCTCCATCCTATAGCTCTTTTGTTCCTCCTCAAAACATTAAGCAACTTCTCTTCTTATGGAAGAGTGAGCTCTCTTGCAACAATTACTGGGAACTTGTGAGCTTCATCAAGATAGGCATATTTTAGATGGGGCAGTAGTGGTTTCAACTCTACATGTTACTCTTGACTTGGCATTTGAACTTCCCATGGGGGCTCTTCACATTCGTGGGGGCTCCCCACACTTGATTCTTCAATCTTCTCATCAATATTTGCACAATGCACTTCGGCCACAAGATTGTCAATTACGTCACACCAGAATATGGAATGATTCTCCGGTGGGTGTCTCATGGCTTCATCAAGACTAAAGCTAACAATTCTTCCGTCGATTTCAAAAGAATAAGTTCCCAAATAGACATCCAATTTGAACCTAGAGGTCCTCAAGAATGGCCTTCTAAGTAGGATAGATGATGTCCTTTCGGATTCACTAGATGGCATCTCAAGGATATGAAAATCAATCGAAAATAACAAACCTTTTGTGTTTACCAACACATCTTCCGCAATACCCATCACAGTTATTATGCTCTTGTCCACCAAGACAAACCTAGCCGCCGACCCCTTCAACGGTGGTAGCTTCAATATATGATAAACGGAAAGAGGCATAATGCTAATGCATGCACCAAGATCGCACATACAATCAATGAATTGAACTCCATCTATGGTACAAGAGACTAAGCAAGGGCCAGGATCACCACACTTTTCCGGTATTGCTCCCATTAAAGTCGAAATAGAACTCCCCAATAGAATAGTTTCTAACTCATGGATTTTATCTTTGTTTATACACAAATTCTTAAGAAACTTTGCATATTTAGGCACTTGGTGGATAGAATCAAAGAGAGGGATAATTACCTCAACTTTTTTAAACATCTCCACCATTTTGGGGTCAAGCTCTACACGCTTCTTAGTCTTTCTTGCCAATTTAGAAAATGGAATTGGTTGAGCAACTTCCTCCAAGACTTGCTCATCTCTAGAGACTTCACTCCTTGGTTGAGGGACTTCATCTTCAACTACCTCATGTGCTTCATCCTCCTCTTCAATTTCTTCTATCTCAACCACATCCTCATCTTAAGTGACTATCATTGGGCTAGGTGCCTTTGGACTCTTCTCATGTAGTTGAGTTCTGGACCTCAAGGTGATGGCATTGATTCCACCCTTGGGGTTGGGTAGAGGTTGAGAGGGTATGGCACTAGAACTTGAAGCTTGAGAAGTGGAGGTAGAAGGTGGTTCCATTCAAGCAATGAGAGCTTGGAGGGTAGAAGAAAGTCCGGTAAGGCTTGAGGTAAGTGTATTTTGGATTTCTTTTTGTCCTTGGAGTATGGACCAGAGCGTCTCATCTTAATTGGAGGAAGGGGAAGGATAGGTGATTTGAGGTGCTTGTGATTGGTTGGGTTGAGGTAGTTGCCTATGATGAGGCGGTTGGTAGGTTTGGTAGTTTCTTCCTTGGTTTGGATGTTGATGTGGAGGGTTTTGTGAGTATCGATTTTGTGAATTGTTGGTGTTCCATCTTTGGTTTCCTCTATTGTCCCTACCTCATTGTTGATAATTGTCCCACCAACCTTGGTTGGGATTATCTCTCCAACCTTGATTATAGTTGTTACTCCCTTGATTGTAATAGCCTCCTTGTTGGGGATACCCTTGGTTGAAATTGCCGCCTTGTGAATAGTATCCTTGATTAGGGCGGTCATAGAAATTATGGGTAACCGCCAAGGTGTTATCTTCTTGGAGACTTGAACATTCAACCGTGTAGTGGGAGTAGCAAGAACAAATACCGCATATTCTTTGGGGGGACGAATTGTTGACTTTGTTGTTGATGAGGTGGTGGAGGTTGTTGTTGATGGAATGGAGGTGGTTGTTGATTTATTTGGAGTTGCTTTAGAATGCTTGTCATCTCGCACAAGGTTTTGGTAAGGGTGGCGGTCTCACCACTAGAAGAAACTTCATTAATGGTTCTAGGGTGATTGCTCCTTTGTTTAGCATGAAAGGTAGACTCGGCCAAATCGGAGATCAATTGCCATGCTTTCTCCGCCGTTCTATATTTTGTCAAGGAACCATTGCTTGAAGCATCTAGGAGGATCTTGTCTTGTGGTTTCATTCCTTGACAAAAACAGCTAATCAAAACTAGAGTGTCAATCATATGGTTCGGACATGAGTCAAGAAGCTTTCGGAACTGCTCCCAATACTCGTAGAGAGTTTCCAATTCACATTGGACAATGCATGAAATTTCCTTCCGCAACTTATCGGTCACCGCCGCGGGAAAGAATTTGTCTAAGAATTCTCTTCTAAGCAAGTCCCAATCACCGACAATCTCACTTGGTAAAGAGTAGAACCACTCCTTAGCTCTCCCTTCAAGAGAGAAAGGAAAAGCATACAACCAAACCGCAACTTCACTAGAGCCTTCCCGCCTAGTAGTGGAGCATACACCTTGTAAGTCCCTAAGGTGTCTTATAGGATCTTGAGCGGGGAGTCCTTGGTACTTGGGAAGAAGATTGATCAAGGCGGTTTTAAGCTCAAAATTTGCATTCAAGTCCGGATGACGAATGTGATTAGGTTGAAGAACAAAATCCAGAGCACCGGCTTCCTTGAGAGTGATTTGCCTTGGAGCAGCCATAGTGTCTGTACCTAGATCAAGAGAAGAGTTATTAGTAGTATCTATGGAAGAGTAAACAATGCCTCCTTCAAATGACGATTCGGAATCAACTTCAGATATGGTGGGTGAATTGGCAAAAACCTTTTCACCACCTCCAAAGGCTAACTGTCTCCAAGCTTGTCTAATGTGAAGCAAAGTTTTTTCTATTTCAGGATCAAATGTAGCTAAGCTTGGATCTGGTAAGGAACGCGTCATTCAAGGAAAGAAATAGTGAGCTCATGACAATAAAGTGAACTAAAAAAAGAGTAATCCTAACTAACACACATAATCAAGCAAAATGCAAGTATGTACATATCCACATATTTACACTAACCAATAACATGGCACTCATGTGCAACTCCCCGGCAATGGCACCATTTTGATGAGTGATTTTATGCCGGTGTAGAATTTATCAATAAAATTCAATCGTGAGTATAGTCTAAACCGACACGCAGTTCCACATCAAACAAAGAAATTGTGTCACCACAATCTAAATTCAATAACCGAGAGTATTAGTCTCGAGTTGTTCTCCCTAGGAGTGCTCCAAGATGCACATTATTGGTTAGAAGTTGTTCATACCCTGGGTCGAGCTGTCCGACCCGGGATGATTAACGACAAAGCGACCGACCTCTTCAGGTCAAACCATTCGGCCTCTTCTCAAAGAGCTCGGCCAAATCACCAGGAAAGCCCAAAAAAGGGCCCAAATGGAGGAACACGATCCAAATCCAAAGGCAGCCCAAGCCTACAAAGAGAAGGGCGGTTCCCTTGAATGATAAGCTGACCTCACCCAAAGATAAAGATAAGATAAAATAAATAACTTATCTTATCTAAAAAGGTCACTCCATGCCATTATAAATACACTGGAACACCCAGATATAACTCATACTCTGATTCTACTAAAAACCTGCTTAATACCTTGCTAACTTAAGCATCGGAGTCCCTTGCAGGTACCACCACCGTCTGGTGACAAAGGATCAGCAGCATTGTCAGTCCAACAAGTCGGACGCACCAGTTCTGGCTGTCATCCACCAGCCGGACACGTCAACTCCGACCAGCACAGAAGATCTCGTCCGAGATCGACCTACAGTTTCAGGTAACCCTCGGAATAGAAGTTGTATTGGTGTTTTGGAGTTTAATGCAAGAAAGGAACAAGCTAATAGTGTGAATGAAAATCAAGCTATATAAAAGCCTTGGCTAGGGATAAAAAGAAGCCCAAAAGATACCCCAGAATCTAACGGGGACAAAAACTCACCAAACCCGAGAGCTCTAGAGACACTTCAAGATCGTTTAAAACAACTTGAAAAAGAAGCCCAACATCAGCGAGAATCTGGGAAGGATCTACAAAGGGAGATAAGGCGACACCGGGAATTAGAAGATAAACTTCTAAAACTCGAAGCCGATCTTAAAGCCAAAGCTACTCGATCCACCCATGAGGATAGCTCTCGCAAGGACCAAGATCCGTTCACTAGGGAGATCATGAAGACCAAAATCCCTAAGGACTTTAAACTCCCGGATATGACTTTATACCACGGAACGGCAGATCCCAGCCATCACCTCAGTAATTTCAGGAGTCGAATGTACCTCACTGATGCCTCGGACGCAGTCCACTGCAAAGCCTTCCCGACTACCTTAACCAAAACGGCGATTAAGTGGTTCGACAACCTGCCCCCCAGGTCTATCTCAAGCTTCGACGACTTGGCCAAAAAGTTTCTAGCCAGATTCTCTATCCAGAAAGACAAAACTAAGCACGCCCCAAGTTTATTAGGAATCAAAAAAGGAGATCGAAAAAGTCTCTGCAGCTACATGGAATGATTTAACAAGGCATGTCTAGACATAAAAAGTCTGTCCACAGAAGCGGCCATCATGGGCCTCATCAATGGCTTACAAGAAGGGCCTTTCAGCCACTCCATATCAAAAAAGCATCCTACGTCCCTGAATGAGGTGCAAGAATGGGCAGAGAAGTATATCAACATGGAGGAAAACTCTCGACTAGGAGAGACCTCAAAATCTGGATTCTCCTATTCCTCCCGAGATAAGGTCAAAGAATCCAAGAAAAAAGATCAACATGGGGAAAAGATCAAAAAATACCACAATTATACCCCCTCTTCGGGTATCCCTTGTGGATGTCTACAGGGAAGTATGCCATACTGAAAAGATACCTCCAGCCTGACCACTCAAAAGCAAAAAAGGAGGAGGAAACCGGGCTGAATATTGTGAATATTATCGAATCTATAGACATTCCACCAAAGAATGTTTCGACCTGAAAAATATCATAGAAAAACTGGTAAGAGAGAGAAAGCTAGATCGGTATTTGGCGAGCCGAGCAGATGATCCCAGAAAAAGAAGAAGGGATGAAGATGTCGGACGGGCTGAACGACCACCTCGTACGCCCGAGAGACATGTCCACATGATACACGGAGGATTTGCGGGAGGGGAGATCTCCAAATCATCTCGCAAAAGATATCTTAAAGAAGTATATCATGTCGAGGGAAGGCAGGAAACACCCAACATGCCGACGATTACTTTTACCAAGGAAGACGCATCCGGCATCATCTCAGGGCACGACGACCCTATGGTCATCACTATCATATTGGCAAACACAAATCTCCACCGCTCATTGATAGACCAAGGGAGCTCTGCCAACATCTTGTTCAAAACTGCCTTCGACAAGCTCGGCCTGGAAGAAAAGGAACTCAGAGCATATCCGAATAGCCTGTTCGGACTAGGAGACACCCCAGTTCAACCACTTGGATGCATCTCACTACACACAACCTTCGGAAAGGGAAACCAGTCAAGAACACTTAAGATAGACTACATCGTGGTCGACGTAAGTTCAGCCTACAATGCCTTAATAGGTCAGACAACATTAAATCAGCTCGGCGCAGTAGTCTCGACTCCACATCTATGCATGAAGTTCCCAACGGCAGAAGGGATAGCTACAATAAAAGCAGACCAGAGGACAGCACACCGCTGTTACAATGAAAGTCTAAACCTCAGAGGCAGAGGAGAAGAATTCCACACAATCAAGCTTGGTGGAGTTCAGAGGTGGGAAGAATTCCGCCCACAACCTGAAGGTGAAGTCGAGAAAGTCTAGATCGGAGACATCCCGGACAAAACAACCAATATTGGTACAATCCTAAAAGGAGATATAAAAGATTCACTCGTACAGTTCTTACGGGATAATGTCGACCTCTTTGCGTGGAAGGCTGCAGACATGCCCGGCATAGACCCCAAATTAATGTGCCACAAGCTGGCGGTCTACCCAGGATCCCGGCCAGTACAACAGGGACAGAAAAAGCTCGGACCAGAACGATCCTAAGCTGTGGAAGAGCAGGTACAAGCTCTACTGGAGGCAGGATTCATAAGAGAAGTCAAGTACCCACTATGGCTAGCTAACGTCATCTTGGTGAAAACATCAAATGGGAAGTGGCGAATGTGCACCGACTACACTGATCTCAACAAAGCCTGCCCAAAAGATCCTTAGCCACTCCCAAATATCGACGCTCTGGTAGATTCCTCCTCCGGATATAAATACCTCTCATTTATGGACGCATATTCGGGATACAATCAAATCCCCATGTATCCACCGACCAAGAAAAAACTTCTTTCTTAACCCCAAAAGCAAACTACTGCTACATCGTCATGCCCTTTGGTCTTAAAAACGCAGGAGCTACTTATCAGAGATTAATGAATAAGGTCTTTAAGGATCACATCGTAAAAATCATGGAGGTCTATGTGGACGACATGCTAATAAAGACATAAAGTGAAGAGACGTTATTGTCTGACCTAACCCAAGTATTCGACACTATAAGAAAACATGGCATGCGACTCAATCCTGCGAAATGCACCTTCACAGTAGAAGCTGGCAAATTCTTGGGTTTTATGCTCACACAAAGAGGAATCGAGGCAAATCCGGATAAATGCAGGGCCATACTCGACATGAAGAGCCCGACTTGTGTCAAAGAGGTACAACAACTCAATGGAACGTTGGCAGCCTTATCCAGGTTTCTAGCCGGATCGGTAATAAGATCTCTCCCCTTCTACGCCACTCTAAGGAAGGGAAAGAAGTTTGAATGGACAACGGAGTGCGAGCAAGCTTTCCATGATTTCAAAAGATTCCTAGGACAACCGCCTATCCTAACTCGGCCACGGGAGGGAGAACCACTCACATTGTACCTCGCGGTGGAAAGTCGGGCAGTAGCCTCAGCACTAGTTCGAGAAGACGACAGTGGGAAACAACCCGTATACTTCATCAGTAAAGCATTACAAGGATCCGAGCTGAACTACCAAAAGATAGAAAAATTTGCCTATGCTCTCATACTAACATCTCGACGACTTCGTCCATACTTCCAAGCTCACACTATTAGGGTTCGGACCAACCATCCCATAAAAGGGATTTTGCAGAAAACAGACCTAGCAGGCAGAATCTTGCAATGGGCAGTCGAGTTATCCGAATTCGACCTTCAATACGAAGCTCGGACAGCCATCAAATCACAATACCTGGCCGACTTCATTGTGGAATTCACAGACACCCCAGAAATCCCCATAGAATGGAAACTTTACGTGGACGGTTCCTCAAGTAAAACGGGAAGCGGCTCAGGTGTGATAATTGAAAGCGACCAAGGAACCCAAATCGAACTCTCCCTCAAATTCGAGTTCCCTGCCTCAAACAACCAAGCTGAATATGAGGCACTACTAGCTGGTTTAAAACTGGCTAGGGAGGTTAGAGCTCAAAAGCTTATCATTTTCAGCGACTCACAAGTGGTCACCTCGCAAATAGCAGGACGCTACCAAGCTAAAGACCCCACCATGAAAAAGAACCTGGACAAAACCAGGGAACAGATCGGACAACTCGGAGAATACGAAGTCCACCACATACCCCGAGAACAGAATGCCCGAGCTGATGCACTATCAAAACTAGCCAGCACCAAACCAGGGGGAACAATAGAAGCCTCATCCAAGAAATGCTACAAAACCCGTCAATCTCGGAAGAAGAGAAAGTCCTAACCATAACAGGTCAAGATCAAGGATGGATGACTCCCGTAATTAACTACCTTAAATCAGAAACACTCCCCACAGATGAAAAGGAGGCAAAGAGGTTAAAACGGGAAGCACAATACTACACTATCATAAACAATGCCCTATACAAAAAGGGGATCTCGATACCATTGTTAAAATGTGTGTCGACTTCCAACACGAAGGAAGTTTTAGAAGAAGTACACAGCGGCATCTGTGGCAATCACCTCGGAGCATAGGCACTTACCAAAAAGGTACTCCGGGCATGATTTTATTGGCCAACTCTACAAAAAGAAGCCACAGAATTTGTAAAGACATGTCCACCGTGTCAAAAACATGCCAACTTTCACATCGCTCCACCAGAGGAACTCATCAGCGTAACCTCACCTTGTCCATTCGCAAAGTGGGGACTCGACCTTCTCGGACCTTTTCCTCAGAGATCGGGACAAGTCAAATTCCTCATAGTAGGGGTAGACTATTTCACAAAATGGATCGAGGTAGAACCCTTAGCTAACGCCACGGCTCAAAGAAGTCAAAAATTCCTATATAGAAACATTGTCACAAGATTTGGGGTTTCATACTCCAACACCACAGACAATGGCACCCAATTCACAGATGCAGGGTTCCGAAAGTTAGTGGCCGATCTGAACATAAAACACCAATTCACTTCCGTAGAACAACCCCAGGCCAATGGACAAGATGAAGCTGCCAACAAAGTCATATTAGCTGGGCTAAAACGGAGGTTACAGGAGGCAAAGGGAGCTTGGGTCGACGAGCTCCCACAAGTCTTATGGGCATATCGAACAACCCCACACTCCACCACAAAGGAATCACCATTCCAACTAGCCTATGGAACGGAGGCAATGATCCCAGTGGAGGTCGAAGAAGGGTCGCCCAGAGTGATTCACTATAGTGAAGAAGCCAACTCCTAACTTCAAAGGGAAGAACTCAACCTACTTCTGAAAATCCGAGAAAGAGCTCGGATCAGGAAAGAGGCATTAAAAGGACGAATGGCTTCAAGATACAATCAAAAGGTAGTGCCATGAGGTTTTGCCAAAAACGACCTCATCCTAATCCGAAATGATATCGGAACAACTCGACCTAGAGAAGGAAAGCTGGTAGCAAACTGGAAAGGACCCTATCGAGTCATAGAAGGACTTGGAAAGCGCTACTACAGACTGTTCGAACTTAAAGGGAGAGAGCTTCCTAGGTCATGGCACGCCTACAACTTAAGAAGATACTATAGTTAAAGGTAATAAAATCTTAGGATAAAGTGCACTCTTTTTCCTGAAAAGGTTTTTTAATGAGGTGCCAAGCCAAGATTTACAAAGTTGCCCGACTTAAAGGGATAAACTCCCACGTGTATATATCTGCATTTTCTTTTGAATAAAGTTTTTTAGATTTTCTACAAAATTCTCAAGATGCATTAGTCTGAAACGCTAAAAAATTCATCGCCCGATTACAAAGCTACGAGATCGGCAGAAAGTGAAGATCAAATTCACTGTCTGACCATAATAAAAGACCAAAGAAGATGAAAACCAAATCCATCAAAAGGTCGACCAAACAGGGACCAAACTTAACTTCGACAGAAAATCGGCAAAGATGAAAAAGTGACAAAACAGAATAATGCAAGAAGTTATCGAAAGTGAACCATAGAAAGGACTTGACGAGGTCTTAATAAAATGGGTTGCTAAAAATAACTTAAAAAGACAGGCCGGCGTAAAGAAGTCGGACCAGTCGATCACAATAACTCAAGTTATAAAAAGTCAATCCTTGGAAAGAGGCCTGGCCAGCCCTAAAAAAGAGGATTACTAAAAATAACTTAGAAGGGACCGACGCAAGGAAGTCGGTCTCAAAATTAACAAGTTATAAAAAGTAATCTGATGAGCGGATAATTTATACGCTTTTTGGCATTATTTTTAGTATGTTTTTAGTATATTTTAATTAGTTTTTATTATATTTTTATTAGTTTTTAAATAAAAATCACATTTCTGGACTTTGCTATGAGTTTGTGTGTTTTTTTGTGATTTCAGGTATTTTCTGCCTGAAATTGACGGACCTGAGCAAAAATCTGATTCAGAGGCTGAAAAAGGACTGCAGATGCTGTTGGATACTGACCTCCTTGCACTCGAAGTAAATTTTCTGGAGCTACAGAAGTCCAATTGGCTTGCTCTCAATTGCGTTGGAAAGTAGACATCCTGGGCTTTCCAGCAATATATAATAGTCTATACTTTGTCCGAGATTTGATGGCCCAAATCAGCATTCAATGTCAGCATAGAAATTCTGGCGTCAAAACGCCAGAACTGGCATAAAAGCTGGAGTTAAACGCCCAAACTGGCACAAAAGCTGGTGTTTAACTCAAAGAAAAGTCTCTACACGTGGAAACTTCAATACTAAGCACAAGCACACACCAAGTGGGCCCGGAAGTGGATTCTGCATCATTTACTTATTTCTGTAAACCCTAGGCTACTAGTTTCTATAAATAGGACCTTTTACTATTGTATTTTCATCTTTGAATCATACTTTTCATCTTAGAACTTGTATGTTCACGCTTTGGAAGGCTGGCCATTCAGCCATGCCTAGACCTTTTGTTCTTATGTATTTTCAACGGTAGAGTTTCTACACACCATAGATTAAAGTGTTGAGCTCTGCTGTTCTTCATGAATTAATGCAAAGGACTACTATTTTTCTATTCAATTCACGCCTACTTCTTCTCTAAGATATACACTCGTTCTTCAACATGATGAATGTGATGATCCGTGACATTCATCATCATTCTCACCTATGAACGCGTGCCTGACAACCACTTCCGTTCTACATGCAATCAAGCTTGAATGTATATCTCTTGGGTTTCTAATCTAAGATTAGAACCTTCGTGGTATAGGCTAGAATTATTGGCAGCCATTCCTGAGATCCGGAAAGTCTAAACCTTGTCTATGGTATTCCGAGTAGGATCTGGGAAGGGATGACTGTGACGAGCTTCAAACTCGCGACTGTTGGGCGTGTGACAGACGCAAAAGGATCAATGGATCCTATTCCAACATGATCGAGAACCGACAGATGATTAGCCGTGCGGTGATAGCGCATTTGGACCATTTTCACTGAGAGGACGGAAAGTAGCCATTGACAACGGTGATGCCCAACATACAGCTTGCCATGGAAAGGAGTATGAATGATTGGATGAAGGCAATAGGAAAGCAGAAGTTTAGGAGGAACAAAGCATCTCCATACGCTTATCTGAAATTCTCACCAATGAATTACATAAGTATCTCTATCCTATTTTATGTTTTATTCATATTTTAATTATCAATTCTCCATAACCATTTGAATCCGCCTGACTGAGATTTACAAGATGACCATAGCTTGCTTCAAGCCGACAGTTTCCGTGGGATCGACCCTTACTCACGTAAGATTTATTACTTGGACGACCCAGTGCACTTGCTGGTTAGTTGTGCGGAGTTGTGATAAAGAGTTGAGATTATAATTGTGCGTACCAAGTTGTTGGCGCCATTGATGATCACAATTTCGTGCACCAAGTTTTTGGCGCCGTTGCCGGGGATTGTTCGAGTTTTCACAACTGACGGTTCATCTTGTTGCTTAGATTAGGTAATTTTATTTTATCTTTAAGCTTTTTACTTTTTATTTTCGAAAAAATTTTATAAAAAAAATACAAAAAATTTTCTATTTTGTTCTTCAGAGTTTTTAAGAATGAATTCTAGAGTTTCATGATGATTTGTTGAAGTCTGGCTGGCTGTGAAGCCATGTCTAATCGTTTGGACCGAGGTTTCAACTTATCATCACAAGAGCTTGTTGATTTCTATCAATCTTGCTATTGAAAGTAATGATCTGCTAAAGTTTAGCTGGCCATTGGCCATGTCTAGGGTTTTGGACCGAAGTTTTCACTGAAAGCTTGGCTGGCTAGTAAGCCATGTCTAATTCCTGGACCAGAGTTTTAGACTAACATTACAATGATTCCTGGAATTCTCATTAAAAATTTTGAATCCCTTTATTTTCCTTTCCATATAATTTTCGAAAAATCACAAAAAAATTATTAGTTTTATAAAATCAAAAATATTTTATGTATCTTAGTATCAATTTTTAAGTTTGGTGTCAATTGCATGTCTATATTCTTCTAATTTTTGAAAATTACATGCAATATGTTCTTCATTGATCTTGAAGTTGTTCTTGATGATTTCCTTGCTTTGATCTTTAAATTCTCTTGTATTGTGTCTTTTGTTGTTTCTCATATGCATTCTCAATTTGTTAGTGTTTCTAATATGAAAATTTCTAAGTTTGGTGTCTTGCATGCATTGTTTATTTGATCTTAGTTGCATTCTTTTTATTATTGTTTCTCATCATTAAACATTCAAAAAAAAAAAATTTAAAATTGTGTCTTTTCAAGTCAATAACACAGAGAATTGAAGATTTAGAACATTCAGCAGAGGAATTACACAGAAAAAGCTGGGCGTTCAAAACACCCAGTGAAGAAGGAAAACTGGCGTTTAAACGCCAGCCAGGGTACCTGGCTGGGTGTTAAACGCCCAAAAAGGTAGCATTTTGGGCGTTAAACGCCAGAATGGATGCCATTCTGGGCGTTTAACACCAGGAGGACACTAGAGGGAAGATTTTGTTTTTAATTCAAATTTTTTCAAATCTTCATAATTTTTCAAAATCAAATATTTTTCAAATCATATCTTTTTAATCATATCTTTTCAAAATCAATTTCTTTTCAATTTTTTTATTTATTACTATTTTCGAAAATCCGCGATACAATTAGTGATTTAATTCAAAATTTTCAAGTTGTTACTTACCTATTAAGAAAGAATCAAAAGTTTTAATTCTAGAATCATATCTTCTAAGTTCTTGTTAGTCAAGTAATCAACTTTAATTTTAAAACTTTCTCTTTTTAATTTGATTTTCAATCATATCTTCTCAACCATATCTTCTCAGTCACATCTTTTTCAAAATTAATTTTCAATAATATCTTTTTGATTTCTAATTTTAAAATCTTTTCCAAAAATCACTTAATTTCTTTCCCAATCTTAGTTTTCGAAAATCATTTACCAAATTTTCAAAATTGTTTTAATTATTTCAAAATCTTTTACTTTAATTTCGAAAATTCTTCCCTTCTTCTCAAATCCTTCTATTCAAAGGACTAACACCCCTCCATTATCAACAATTCGAACTCTATCTCTCTTGATAAGTTCGAATTCTTTCTTCTCTACCTCATCCTTTGATTTTTATTTTCCTCTGACACCTCAAGGAATCCCTATACTGTGACATAGAGGATTCTATATTTTCTTCTCCTCTTTTTTCATATGAGCAGGAGCAAGGACAAAGACATTCTTATTGAAGCTGATCCTGAACCTAAAAGGACCTTGAAGAGAAAGCTAAGAGAAGCTAAAGTACAACTCTCTGCAGAGGACCTAACAGAGCTTTTCAAACAAGAAGAAGCCATGGCAGTCGAAAACAACAACAATGCCAACAATGCAAGGAAGGTGCTTGGTGACTTTACTGCACCTACTCCTGACTTCTATGGGAGAAGCATCTCAATCCCTGCCATTGGAGCAAACAACTTTGAGCTTAAGCCTCAATTAGTTTCTCTAATGCAACAGAATTGCAAGTTTCATAGACTTCCATTCGAAGATCCTCATCAGTTCTTAGCTGAATTCTTGCAAATCTGTGACACTGTCAAGACCAATGGGGTTGATCCCGAGGTCTACAAGCTTATGCTTTTTCCCTTTGCTATAAGAGACAGAGCTAGAACATGGTTGGATTCACAACCTAAAGAAAGCCTGAACTCTTGGGAAAAGCTAGTCAATGCCTTCTTGGCAAAGTTCTTTCCACCTCAAAAATTGAGCAAGCTTAGAGTGGAGGCCAAAACTGTTCCGAGGGTTACCTGAAACTGGAGGTCGATCTTGGATGAGATCTTCTGTACTGGTCGGTGCTGACGTGTCCGGCTGGTGAGTGGCGGCCGGAGCTGTCGTGTCTGACTTGTTGGACTGGCTGTACTGCTGATCCTTGGTCACTGGAGGGTGGAGGTACCTGCAAGAGACTCCGATGCTTAAGTTAGCATGGGTATTAAACAAGTTTTTTAGTAGAATCAGAGTATGAGTTATACCTGGGTGCTCTAGTGTATTTATAATGGTGTAGAGTGACCTTTTTAGATAAGATAAGTTAGTTATCTTATCTTATCTTATTTTTGAGTTGAGGTCAGCTTATCTTCAAGGGAACCGCCCTTATCTCTATAGGCTTGGACTGCCTTTGGATTTGGGTCGTGTTCCTCTTATTTGGGCCCCTTACTGGGCTTTTTTGTCAATTTGACCGACCTCTTTAAGAAGAGGTCGGATAGCCTGACCTGAGGTGGTCGGTCGCTTTGTTACTGAACATCCCGGATCGGATAGCTCGACCCTGGGTGTGAACAGTGCCCCTGCTTGAGCTCGGTCTTCTGCTCTGAGGTCGAGTCCTTAATTTCGATCTTTCTCTAGTGAAGCCGAACTCGAGCACTTTGTCGATTCCTTTCTTTGTAGAATCTTTTTGAATGTGGAACGTTTTCTTCTAAAAGCACGCGCTTTTATATCAGCGCTTTGTTCTCGGGAACGTGCGAGGGATTAATACCTTCATTAATTGGTATTAATTGCCTTTTCTTGCGTTTGCGGCGTCATTCAGCGATCCGGCAATTCTGT
The DNA here is from genome assembly GCF_003086295.3 of Arachis hypogaea. Lineage (NCBI taxonomy): Eukaryota > Viridiplantae > Streptophyta > Magnoliopsida > Fabales > Fabaceae > Arachis > Arachis hypogaea. The sequence goes on along the minus strand of NC_092049.1, from coordinate 86,475,647 downwards.
CTTTCCATCTTCAACTCTTCTGAAACTTTCCGCTTTTTTCCATGTTGGTTCCATTTACAGTTTCTTTACTTTTTTCGTTGCTATGTCTTATAGGTTGCAATGAAGTCGGCTAAGTATTGTGATTTAATGGCTGTCCGAGCTTCGTATTGAAGGTCAAATTCGGACAACTCGACTAGCCATTGTAGGATTCTGCCTGCTAGATCTGTTTTCTGCTATATCCCTTTTATGGGCTGGTTGGTCCGAACCTTAATGGTGTGAGTTTGGAAGTACGGGCGGAGACGTCGAGATGTTAGTATGAGTGCATAGGCAAATCTTTCTATTTTTTGGTAGTTGAGCTCGGATCCCTGTAGCGCTTTACTAATAAATTATACAGGTTGTTGCTCTTTGTCGTCTTCTCGAACCAGTGCTGAGGCTATTGCCCGACTTCCTACCGCGAGGTATAATACGAGTGGCTCTTCCCCTCGTGGTCGAGTTAGGATAGGTGGTTGCCCTAGGAAACTTTTGAAGTTCTGAAAGGCTTGCTCGCACTCTGTTGTCCATTCGAACTTTTTTCCTTTCCTTAGAGTGGCGTAGAAGGGGAGAGACCTTATTGCTGATCCCGCTAGGAATCTGGACAAGGCCGCCAACCTCCCGTTGAGTTGTTGTACCTCTTTAACACAAGTTGGGCTCTTCATGTTGAGTATAGCCTGGCATTTATCTGGATTTGCCTCGATTCCTCTTTGTGTGAGCATAAAACCCAAGAACTTGCCAGCTTCTACTGCAAAGGTGCATTTTGCAGGATTGAGTCGCATGCCATGCTTCCTTATAGTGTCGAACACTTGGATCAAGTCGGACAATAATGTCTCTTCACTTTGTGTCTTTATCAACATGTCGTCCACATAGACTTCCATGATTTTTCCGATATGGTCTGAAAAGACTTTGTTCATTAGCCTTTGATAAGTTGCCCCCGCATTTTTAAGACCAAAAGGCATTACAATGTAGCAATAGTTTGCTTTTGGTGTTAGAAACGAGGTTTTTTCCTGATTAGGTGGATACATTGGAATTTGATTGTATCCAGAATATGCATCCATAAATGAGAGGTATTTATATCCGGATGAGGCATCCACTAGTGCGTCGATACTTGGGAGTGGATAAGGATCTTTTAGGCAGGCCTTGTTGAGATCGGTGTAGTCGGTGCACATTCGCCACTTCCCATTAGATTTTTTCACCAAGACGACGTTGGCTAGCCATAGTGGGTACTTGACTTCTCTTATGAATCCTGCCTCTAGTAGCGCTTGTACCTGTTCTTCCACAGCTTGAGATCATTTTGACCCAAGTTTTCTTCGTCTCTGCTGTATTGGCCGAGATCCTGGATAGACCGCCAACTTATGGCACATTAGTTTGGGGTCTATGCCTGGCTTGTCTGCAGCTTTCCATGTGAAGAGATCGACATTATCTCGTAAGAACTGAATCAGTGATTCTTTTGCGTCTTTTTTTAGGATCATGCCAATATTAGTTGTTTTGTCTGAGGTGTTTCCGATCCGGACTTTCTCTACTTCACCTTCGGGTTGTGGACGGAGTTCTTCTCGTCTCTGAACTCCACCGAGCTCAATTGTGTGGAATTATTCTCCTCTGCCTCTAAGGTTTAGACTTTCATTGTAACAACGGCGTGCCATCTTTTGATCTGCTTTTATTATAGCTATCCCTTCTGTAGTTGGAAATTTCATGCATATATACGGAGTTGAGACTATTATGCCGAGTTGATTTAAGGTTGTCCGTCCTATTAAGGCATTGTATGCTGAACTCACGTCGACCACGATGTAGTCTATTTTGAGTGTTCTATATTGGTTTCCTTTTCCGAAGGTTGTATGTAGTGGCACGTATCCCAATGGTTGTACCGGGGTATCTCCCAGTCCGAACAGGCTGTTCGGGTATGCTTTAACCTCTTTTTCTTCTAAGCCGAGCTTGTCGAACGTTGGCCATTCTTTTGCTTCCCAACGTTAGAGTCCACGTTAACTAAGTTAACGTGGCCCTTAACGTGGCCAATATGAGCTTGGTCCAACGTTAGTGACAAAGGTTGGTGTCACTAACGTTGGCTCCACTTTCTTCTTCCACGTTAGAGTTCATGTTAACTTAGTTAACGTGACTCTTAACGTGGGCTATGATGGCTTCAAGGACGTTATTGGTGATTACTTTTCTCATTAACGTTGCAAGCTAGCTCCCATTCTACGTTAGTGGTCACATTAGTTAGACTAACGTGGCTGCTAACGTGGTTCTCTCTTGCTTCCTTTGTCCTGAAATCAAGCAATAAAGTTTATCAAAGTTCTAATCCTCATCATGAGACATGCATCATCCAATTTGTGATTTAATTCATGCAAAATTCTCATGAAATCATGTAAAGTGCACCATGCTTGCTTGAACCAAGATATAAGTGAAATTTTACCCAAAACTTGCTTATTTCCTAAGAAAATGCATGAAACTACCCTAAAATAGTAAAGAAAAGGTCAGTGCAACTGGCCAAAATGCCCTGGCATCACAACACCAAACTTAAAGCTTGCTTGTCCCTAAGCAAGTACTGGAACAAGAGAATGATGAATGAAATGCCAAGAGAAATGAGTCATTATTGTGGAAGTCATGTCCTTGGTTTTATGGTGGTTTCATGCATAGCAACTTAGGTTCATTCCTTCACTGGCTTTCAGACTTTTATCATGTTCTGGAATACCCACTTGACTGCACCTTATGAAACTTTTATTCATTGATCCTTTTTGTCATTTCAGGGCTCGTTTGTGTTCTTAGACTAGGTGCTCTGTGAGGGGGCGAGTCTTTAAGATAAGCTTTCAGCCAGCACTCCCGAACCAGTTGGTTCAAGGTGCTAGGTGTTAAGACACCCCTAAGGACTTACTCCTTCAAGTCTCTTTCCCCCATACATACACACCACAGGCACATGGTTTGTTATTTTCTTTCTTGAGACCTTGCTGTCCAGCACCTCTTTGGGTTACTAAGCGTTCTGTAGCAAAGGTTACTCTTGATAGTGGACTTTCAGCTGATAATCCCAAGTTAGTTAACCCAAGTTACCAAGTGATAAGGCACCCCTAAGAGCTTATTCATCCAAGTAAATCCCTTACACAGAAACGCCACAGACACTTGCCTCAAGATTCAAACCCTTGGTGCCTAGCCTTATTTCTTACTCTTTTTCTTTTATTCTTTAACTTTCATTTTTTTTCTTTTTTTTCTTATTCGGATCCTATTATTTAGCTAGTCTCATAGGGTGTGTTTCAAGCATATAATTCAGGACAGATAATTGCCTTCCCACCTTATTGGTGAACCAACATAGCTAATCTATTACCACACCACAAGATTAGGAACTTACTCCACAATATGGATTCCACTCTGGTCTTTGATAACACACGTTCTCTTTTTATTTGATTATAAAGGGGACAAGCATACAAATAAGCAAGGTGAAGATGCAGCAGGTATCGTGGACATCACACTTATGACAAAAGCAATAAAAACAAACATTAAATTCTAATGATTTAAACTAATGAGTAACTATTAATCAAGGGCACCTTGGGACTTCCAATTTTTTAGCATTTCAAGTATATGGAATTAAGTAACAATACGACCTTCGGGTGATGGTTTTTAGCTGTCCCCTTGTTGTCATCATCCATAGGTTTTGCTCCTTCACTTCCTTGGATGATGGTGCACCATTTCCTCAGAAGGCTCCTGCAAAATTATTGGAAGTTGCTTGTTCCCAAAGCACTTGAGAAATAGTTAGCTTGTATGTATGCTTGTGAATTTCTGAACTTAATTTGGTGTAAACTTAGTTCCTTGCCTAGTACAACAGATTGCATACTTGCAGAGAGCCTCATAAGTTGTTATTCACTAAGCAACTATTAACTAAAGACTAAACTACTGCTAAGTGGTTCCCCTGATTAGTTGGAGCTAGCATTTTGCCATTGGAGTGTAGTGTGATTCTAACTAATATCTTCGGTGGAACACCAAACTTAGAATTACACTTTCACTCTTCGATTGTTTTGGTGTGAAACACCAAACTTAGCTCCTTGTAATACAGGGGAAACAACTTGTGGTCTTTATTCAAATGACGATGAAAAAGAAACTACCTTAGGTTGGGTTGCCTCCCAACAAAGCGCTCTTTTAGCGTCGCTAGCTCGACGATCCCTCCATTACTTGAGATGATACTTCACTTTGGGGTTTTCCCCCATGTTGTCCATATAGTGTTTGAGCCTTTGTCCATTCACAGTGAAAGTCCTCTCAGAACTTTCATCCATGATTTCTATGTGTCCATATGGGGAGACTTTTATGACAAGAAAGGGTCCTGACCACCTTGATTTAAGTTTTCCTGGGAACAGTCTAAATTTGGAGTTGTAGAGGAGTACTTGCTGCCCTTTTGTGAAACTCCTGGGTGCCAGATGGAGGTCATGCCTTCGTTTCGCCTTTTCTTTATAAATCTTGGCATTTTCATAGGCTTCAGATCTAAATTCCTCCATCTCTTGCAGCTGCAGAATCCTCTTTGCACCAGCAGCAATACCGTCAAAATTTAGTATCTTGAGAGCCCAGAGAGCTTTGTGTTCCAGCTCCAGTGGTAGGTGACAAGCTTTCCCATACACCAGTTGATATGGGGACATCCCGAGTGGTGTTTTGAATGCTGTTCTGTATGCCCAAAGAGCGTCATCCAGCTTCTTCGACCAATCCTTTCTTGATGCTCCCACAGTCTTTTCCAAAATCCTTTTTAGCTCTCTGTTAGATATCTCAGTTTGCCCACATGTTTGGGGATGGTAAGGCGTTGCAACCTTGTGTTTCACCCCGTATCGTAGGAGAAGAGCTTCTAGTGGTCTGTTACAAAAGTGGCTCCCTTCATCACTGATGAGTGCTCGTGGGACTCCAAACCGGCTAAAGATATTCTTCCTGAGGAAGTTCATGACCACCTTGTTATCATTTGTTGGGGTTGCAATAGCCTCCATCCACTTGGAAACGTAGTCCACTGCCACCAAAATGTACTTGTTTTATGAGGTTGGGAATGGTCCCATGAAATCGATTCCCCATACATCAAACAGTTCCAGTTCTAAGATGAAATTCTGTGGCATCTCATTTCTTCTGGGCAAGTTTCCAGCTCTTTGGCATTCATCGCAGTTCTTTACTAGTTCTTTGGCATCTTTGAAAAGGGTGGGCCAAAAGAATCCGCTTTGTAACACCTTGGCTGCAGTTCTGTCCCCTCTAAAATAGCCTCCATAGCATGAGCCGTGGCAATTCCACAGGACCTCTTGTCCTTCTTCTTCTGAAACACATCTTCTCAGGATTCCATCTGAACACTTCTTGAAGAGATATGACTCATCCCAGACAAAATATTTTGCATCATTTATGAGCTTTCTTTTTTTATGTTTGTTGATCTCTGGAGGTAAAGCCCCAGTTGCCTTGAAGTTGGCAATGTCTGCAAACCATGGTGCTTTGTGAACTGTCATCAACTGCTCATCAGGAAAGAGCTCATTTACACTTGTATCATGTGCTCCACCTTCATCATGAGGGATTCTGGATAGGTGATCTACTACCTTGTTCTCCATTCCTTTCTTGTCTCTAATTTCAATATTGAATTTCTGCAATAATAAGATCCATCTTATTAGTCTTGGTTTTGATTCTTGCTTGGCAAACAAATATTTAAGTGCTGTGTGATCTGTGAAAATAATCACTTTAGCACCAATGAGGTATGATCTAAACTTGTCAAATACAAAAACTATTGCTAGCAACTCCTTTTCAGTAGTGGTATAATTTCTTTGAGTGTCATTGAGGACTTTGCTAGCATAGTAGATCACATGGACTAAGTTATCTTTCCTCTGTCCTAACACGGCCCCAACTGCAAAATCAGATGCATCACACATCAATTCAAAAGGTAGGTTCCAATCAGGTGGGAAAATGATAGGGGCAGAGGACAGCCTCTGTTTCAAATTTTCGAATACTAGCATGCATTTTTCATCGAAGACAAACGGTGTATCAGATACAAGGAGATTGCTTAAGGGCTTGGCTATCTTTGAAAAATCTTTAATAAACCTCCTGTAAAAGCCAGCATGCCCTAAAAAACTCCTAATTGCCTTGACATCACTGGGTGGGGGAAGTTTTTCAATAAGTTCCACCTTAGCTCTGCCAACCTCAATGCCTTGGTTAGAAACCTTATGGCCAAGGACTATTCTTTCTGTTACCATAAAGTGACATTTCTCCCAGTTCAGGACCAGATTGGTCTCTTGGCACCTTTTCAATACCAAGGCTAGGTGATTTAAGCAACTAGGAAAGGAATCTTCGAATACCGAAAAATCATCCATAAAGACTTTAATGAATTTCTCTATCATATCCGAGAAGATAGATAGCATATAGCGTTGGAAAGTTGCAGGCGCATTACATAGCCCAAATGGCATGCGCCTGTAAGCAAACACTCCATATGGGCAAGTAAATGAGGTTTTCTCTTGGTCTCTGGGATCAACCACTATTTGGTTATATCCTGAATAACCGTCGAGAAAACAATAGTATGAGTGTCCTGCGAGTCTTTCCAACATCTGATCCATGAATGGAAGGGGGAAATGATCTTTTCATGTAGCTTCATTTATTTTTCTGTAGTCTATGCACATCCGCCATCCTGTGGCGGTCCTGGTGGGGATTAGTTCATTCCTCTCATTGGGAACCACAGTGATTCCTCCCGTTTTCGGAACAACATGCACGGGGCTGACCCAGGGGCTGTCTGAGATCGGGTAGATTACCCATCCCTGCCACAACTTCATAACTTCCTTCTGTACCACTTCCTTCATGATTGGGTTCAGCCTCCTTTGGGATTGAATGGATGGTTTGGCATCATCTTCCAACAGTATTTTATGCATGCATATGGCCGAACTGATCCCTTTCAGGTCAGCGAGGGTGCATCCAATGGCATCTTTATGCTTTCGCAACACTTTGAGCAGTTTATTCTCTTGATCTTGGCTGAGGGATGAGTTTATGATCACTGGGTAGCTTTCATTCTCGCCTAAGTATGCATATTTGAGAGTGGGTGGCAGTGCCTTGAGTTCAAGTTTTGGTGCTTCTAACTTTTCATTCTCTTCCTTTGGTGCACCTTGTATATGAATTTCTGCTAGTGCAACCTCTTCACTAGACGTTGATTCCTCCTCTGTCAACCTTTCAGGTTCTTCTTCTTCAAAGCTCTCCTGCTCTGCATCTTCCAGTGAGTCCAACCTCATACATTCTCCCAATTGTTCTGGTGGGTAACTCATGGCCTTGAAAACATTGAATGTCATCTTTTTATTGTGTAATCTCAGGGTGAGGTCACCTTTTTGGACATCAATGACAGCTCCAGCAGTAGCTAAGAATGGTCTTCCCAGGATGATGGAGGCCTTGGCTTCCTCCTGCATGTCCAACACCACAAAGTCTGCTGGGAAGATGAAATCCCCCACCTTCACTAGCAAATCTTCTACTACACCATGAGGGAACTTGAACGATCGGTCTGCCAGTTGTAGGGCCATTTTTGTTGGCTTAGCCTCCTCGATCTTCATTTTTCTCATCATAGCTACTGACATCAGATTTATGCTGGCTCCTAGAACACATAGCGCTTTCTCCACTGTGATCTCCCCTATAATACAAGGGATCTGGAAGCTCCCAGGATCCTTCAATTTCTGGGGTAGTTTATGCTGAATGATAGAACAACATTCTTCGGTTAGTATCACAGTTTCGTTGCTCTTCCAACTTTTCTTCTTAGTCATCAATTCCTTCAAGAACTTGGCATAGAGCGGCATTTGCTCTATTGCTTCAGCAAAGGGTATGTTAATCTGTAATTTCTTGAAGATTTCTAAAAATCTAGAGAACTGGCTGTCATCCCCTTCTTCTTCAGTTGTTGAGGATATGGGACATTGGGAACATATGGCTTTAGCTCTCCTTCCTTTTGATGTGAGTTGGAGGTGGGGACTTGAACTTCATCTTGTTCCTCCTTCTTTCCAACTGAATCTTTCTCTTGTGGTTGCTTGGGAGTCTCCTTCAATTCCTTTCCACTTCTGAGGGTGATAGCCTGACACTCCTCCCTTTGGTTTGAGTCAGTATCGCTGCGAGGGTTGTGGCTGGGAATTTGCTTGAATAGGTAGCCAATTTGTGTCTCAAGCTTCTTGATGGCAGCATCTTGATTCTGCATATTGGACCGTACTTCTTCTCGGAATGTCTTACTGTCTTGAATCTCCTTGCATATGCCTTCCAGTAGTTTCTCAATCCTTGAGAGTCTGTCATCAGATGATGGTGGGTTGGGATTGGATGGGTGAGTTGAGTTATTTTGGTTTTGGTATGGATGGGGAGAGGTGTTGTTAGGGTGATGTTGATATAATCTTTGTGTGGAATGTTGGTGAGCCGCATGGTTGTTGGGGTTGTGACGTCTCTGATCTTGGCCTTGATCCTGTTGATTTTTCCACCCAAAGTTTGGGTGATTCCTCCAACCAGGGTTGTAGGTCTTGGAGTATGGGTCATGATTTTGCCTAGGTGAATTCCCAATGTAGTTGGCTTGCTCCTGACTACCTCTGCTTCTTCATCTCTCCTTCTTGTGTTGTTGATGAGGTGGTGATTGCTGCTACTTGGTTCCTCTCCATCTTCTTGTGAGGTCAGCTAATTGCTTGGTAATGAACTTGTTTTGGGCTAGCAGTGCATCTACATTGTTTAGCTCCATCACTCCTCTAGTGTTGCCTCTTTCGGAGGCATAAAAGTAGTCATTCTCTGCTACAGTCTCAATAACATATATGGCCTCCTTAATGGTCTTCTTCTTGTTCAGAGATCCCCTGGATGAGTGGTCTACTGCCTTTTTTGATTCATAGGAAAGGCCTTCGTAGAAAATGTGCAGCTGCACCCATTCATTTAACATATCTGGTGGACACCTTCTTGTCAGGTCCTTAAACCTCTCCCATGCTTCATATAGAGTCTCACCATCTTGCTGCCTAAAGGTTTGCACGTCAGCTCTCAGCCTGTTAATCCGTTGAGGAGGATAAAATCTTGCCAAGAATTTGTTCACCACATTTTCCCAAGTTGCTAAACTCTCCTTTGGGAAGGATTCCAGCCATTTAGATGCCTTGTCCTTGAGTGAGAAAGGGAACAGAAGTAGTCTATAGGTGTCAGGATGAACACCATTAGACTTCACAGTATCACATATCCTCAGGAAGGTGGTCAGATGTTGATTGGGGTCTTCTTGGACACTCCCTCCGAATGAACAATTGTTCTGAACAAGGGTGATGAGCTGTGGCTTTAGTTCAAAGTTGTTGGCATGTATGGTTGGCCTTTGGATGCTACTCCCGCAATTTCCTGGGTTTGGATTGATGTACGAACCCAGAACCCTTCTCTCTTGCCCAGCATGATGTGCTGGACCTTCTCGGCCATGGTTGTGAGCCTCTTCTTCATGATGGTTCTCCATATTCTCCTCTATGTCTGGTTCAAAGTATTCCTCCTCTTCCTTCGCACCAACTACTCGTTTTCCTCTTGCTTCCCTCCTTAATCTAAGGAAGGTCCTCTTAGGTTCAGAATCAAATGAAGTTGAAGCCCCGCTTCTTCTCCCTGTCATACAACCAACAAGGCACAGGCAAGGAAATAGATGCAGAAACTATTCTTGTTAGAAATGCTGTTAGTGTGAGTGATGTAATATATCAAACAGTTAGTGGGTTAGTAAACTGAATTGTAAATAACGAAGAAAGAGGAGTAGGGGGTAAAAGGAAGAAAATAACTAAAACTGAAAGTAAATTACTCAAATAGAAATTTAAATCAAACAAAAGAAAAATGCTCAATCTAGTTATCCTCCAATCTAATCATTGTTGATACAAAATCAATCCCTGGCAACGGCGCCATAAACTTGATGCACGGAAATTTGTCCCTCAACAATTTTCCTTCGGCAAGTATACCGAATTGTCGTCAAGTAAAAACTCACAATAGAGTGAGGTCGAATCCCACAGGGATTGATTGGTCAAGCAACTTTAATTAGAGGAATGTTCTAGTTGAGCGAAGCAGAATTTTTGGTTTGAGAGTTGCAGAAAATTAAATGGCGGGAAAGTAAATAGCAGAAAATGTAAATGCTGAAAGTAAAGAGCTGAAAATAAATGACGGAAAGTAAATTGCAGAATCTTAAATGGGAATGGGGAAGATGCACATAAAAGTAAATTGCAAAAATTAAAAAGAATGGGTAAGATCAGAATAGGGAATTCATTAAGTTTAGGAGGTGTTGCATTTTCCAGATCAAGTTCATTTTCATCTCTTCCTCAATCAATGCGTTCATTGATCTCCTTGGCAATCTTATGTGATCGAATTACAATTCCTTGTAATTCAATCTCTCAAATCTTGATCAATAACCAATTCCTTGGTCAATTGCTCATGAGAAGAGATGAAGTATGGTCACTGTTTATACCACATGTATTCCCAAATCAAGTGTTGGTAGAATTATAGTCACCATATCCTTCCAACCCCAATTTGGTCCAACATGAGAAAGCATTTCTAGCATGATCTCTTCATTCCTCTTCCAAGGTTCAGAAGAGATCCAAGTATGAATAGCTTCTTTTCCAAGATAACTACCCAATTGGATGAAGATTGAAAGCTTTCTAGTAAAATCAAGAGAAAAGATAGAAGAAGAATAATGAAAACTAATATTGATCCATCAAATTACAACAGAGCTCCCTAACCCAATGAAGGGGGTTTAGTTGTTCATAGCTCTGGAAAGGAAAAACAAAGATGGAAGATACATTCTGAAAAATAAACTAGAAGTGCAGAGAAAGTAAAATACAAAAAGTAGTTCTCAAATTTCCAACTCCCCAAAAAGCTCCTTTCGAATTCAAAACTACCCCTATATATACTACTCTTCTGATCTTCTAGTTGGTTCTTCAAGTCTTGGATATGGGCTTTTGGATCTTGAGTTTGAAGCAGTTATCCTCTTCAGTGGGCTTAGCTTTACTTGCAGAGAGAAAGTGTGAGGTAGGCAGGGTATTTAGCTCAGGACGTTAGTGGCGTTAACGTTAAGTGAGAGTGTGGGTTCGACAACATTAGTGACAATCACCTTTTTCACTAACGTTCCTAACCCAGGGATGATCCACGTTAACTTCAATGTTAGTAGTACCAATGTGACCACTAACGTTGCCTCTTGGTCTTCGCACACGTTATTGGGACTCACCTTTTCCAATAACGTTGAGAGTCCACTCTTCCCCCTACGTTAGAGTCCACGTTAACTTAGTTAACGTGGCTCTTAACGTAGGCTTGCCAATCCTTCGAGAATGTTAGTGACACTTACCTTTGTCACTAACGTTCCAAGATGCCCCTACTTCCCACGTTAGAATCCACGTTAACTAAGTTAACGTGGCTTCTAACATGGTGATGATAGCCATCTCCAACGTTAGTGACAAAGGTGAGTGTCACTAACGTTGGCTCATCATCCTTTCCTCCACGTTAGCTTCCACGTTAACTAAGTTAACGTGGGAGTTGACGTGGCTCATAGTGGCTCATTGTGGCTCATTCCAACGTTAGTGACAAAGGTGAGTGTCACTAACGTTGGTGATTATTTGCTTTCTCCACGTTAGCTTCCACGTTAACTAAGTTAACGTAGGAGTTAACGTGGCTCAAAGTGGCTTAGTCCAACGTTAGTGACAAAGGTGAGTGTCACTAACGTTGGCCATTCTTTTGCTTCCCAATGTTAGAGTCCACGTTAACTAAGTTAACGTGGCCCTTAACGTGGCCAATATGAGCTTGGTCCAACGTTAGTGACAAAGGTGATTGTCACTAACGTTGGCTCCACTTTCTTTTTCCACGTTAGAGTTCACGTTAACTTAGTTAACGTGACTCTTAACGTGGGCTATGATGGCTTCGAGGACGTTATTGGCGATTACTTTTCTCATTAACGTTGCAAGCTAGCTCCCATTCCACGTTAGTGGTCATGTTACTTAGACTAACGTGGCTGCTAACGTGGTTCTCTCTTGCTTCCTTTGTCCTGAAATCAAGCAATAAAGTGCATCAAAGTTCTAATCCTCATCATGAGACATGCATCATCCAATTTGTCATTTAATTCATGCAAAATTCTCATGAAATCATGTAAAGTGCACCATGCTTGCTTGAACCAAGATATAAGTGAAATTTTACCCAAAACTTGCTTATTTCCTAAGAAAATGCATGAAACTACCCTAAAATAGTAAAGAAAAGGTCAGTGAAACTGGCTAAAATGCCCTGGCATCAATACTTCTTTAAGATATCTTTTGCAGGATGATTTGGAGATTCCTCCTCCTGCAAATTCTCTGTGTATCATATGAACATGTCTTTCTGGTGTACGAGGTGATCGCTAGGTTCACCCCGCCTCTTCATCCCTCCTCCTTTTTCTTTGCTCATCGTCTCGGGTGGCCAAATACCGATCTAGTTTTCCTTCTCTTACTAACTTTTCTATGACATTTTTTAGATCGAAGCATTCGTTGGTGGAATGTCCACGGACACGATGGTATTTGCAATACTCGTTTCGGTTTCCTCCTCCTCTCTTGCCTTTGAGTGGTCGAGCTGGGGGTATTTTTTTTGTGTGGCAGACTTCCTTGTACACATCCACAGGAGATACCTGAAGGGGGTGTAATTATGATATTTTTTAATTTTTTTCCCTTGTTGATCTTCCTTCTTTTTGGACTCTTTATCTTTATCCCAGTAGGTGAATCCGGATTTTGAGGTTTCTCATAGTCGAGAATTTTCTTCCATGTTAATGTATTTCTCCCCTCGTTCTTGCACTTCGTCCAGAGCTGTGGGGTACTTCTTCGATATGGATTGACTAAAAGGTCCCTCTCGTAGGCCATTGATGAGGCCCATGATGGCGGCCTCTGTTGGCAAGCTTTGTATGTCTAGGCATGTTTTGTTGAATCTCTCTATGTAGTTGAAGACTTTCCCGATCTCCTTGCTTAATTCCTAGTAGACTGGGGGCGTACTTAGATTTGTCTTTTTGGATGAAAAATCTGGCCAGGAACTTTTTGGCTAGATCATCAAAGCTTGAGATGGACTTTAGAGGTAGGTTGTCGAACCATCTGATTGCTGTCTTTGTGAGAGTTGTTAGAAAAGCTTTGCAACGAACTGCATCTAAGGCGTCGGTGAGGTACATTCTACTTCTGAAATTGCTGAGGTGATGGTTGGGGTCTATAGTGCCATCGTACAAGGTCATGTCCGGAAGTTTGAAGTTCTTAGGAATTTTGGTCTTCATAATTTTCCTAGTGAATGGATCTTGATCTTTGCGTGAGTTATCCTCAAGGGTGGATCGAGTAGCTTTGGCTTTGAGATCGACTTTGAGTTGTAGAAGTTTATCTTCTAATTCTCGACGTCACCTTACTTCTCTCTGTAGATCCTTCCCAACTTCCCGTTGATGATGGGTTTCTTTTTCAAGTTGCTTTAAACGATCTTGAAGTGCTTCTATCACTCCCGGATTTGATGAATTTTTGTCCCCGTTGGATTCCGGAGTATCTTTTAGCATAGTGTCCGTATTTTTGTGCGGTGTTCTATCCTCTAGATCTGAATCATGGTCGTTGTCGTGATCGTCCGCCATGGTGATGGGATGACTTCCAAGTTCCCCGGCAATGGCACCAATGTTCCGAGGGTTACCTAAAACTGGAGGTCGATCTCGGATGAGATCTTCTGTACTGGTCGGTGCTGATGTGTCCGGCTGCTGATCCTTAGTCACCGGAGGGTGGGGGTACCTGCAAGAGACTCCGATACTTAAGTTAGCATGGGTATTAAACAGGTTTTTTAGTAGAATCAGAGTATGAGTTATACCTGGGTGCTCCAGTGTATTTATAATGGTGTAGAGTGACATTTTTAGATAAGATAAGTTAGTTACCTTATCTTATCTTATTTTTGACTTGATGTCAACTTATCTTCAAGGGAACAGCCCTTATCTCTATAGGCTTGGACTGCCTTTAGATTTGGATTGTGTTCTACTTATTTGGGCCCCTTACTGGGCTTTTCTGTCGATTTGACCGACCTCTTTGAGAAGAGGTCGGATAGCATGACCTGAGGAGGTCGGTCGCTTTGTTACTGAACATCCCGGATCGGATAGCTCGACCGAGGGTGTGAACACAAACCTTCAGAAAGAAGGAAGGTGAATCCCTCTATGAAGCATGGGAAAGATACAAGTAATTGATCAAAAGGTGTCCATCTGACATGCTTTCAGAATGGAGCATCATAGGTATCTTCTATGATGGTCTGTCTGAACTGTACAAGATGTCATTGGACAGCTCTGCTGGAGGATCTCTTCGTCTGAAGAAGACACCTGCAGAAGCTCAAGAACTCATTGAAATGGTTGCAAATAACCAATTCATGTACACCTCTGAAAGGAATCCTGTGAATAATGGGACAAGTCAGAAGAAATGAGTTCTTGAGATGGATACTCTGAATGCCATATTGGCTCAGAACAAAATATTGACTCAGCAAGTAAATATGATTTCTCAGAGTCTGTCTGGAATGCAAGCAGCAACAGTCAGTACCAAAGAAGTTTCGTCTAAAGAAGAAGCTTATGATCTTGAGAACCCAGCAATGGAAGAGGTGAATTACATGGGAGAATCCTATGGAAACACCTATAATCCTTCATGGAGAAATCATCCAAACCTCTCATGGAAGGATCAATAGAGGCCTCAACAAGGCTTCAACAACAATAATGGTGGAAGAAATAGGTTTAGCAATAGCAAGCCCTTTCCATCATCTTCTCAGCAACAGACAGAGAATTCTAAGCAGAGCCACTCTGACTTAGCAACTGTAGTCTCTGATCTAATCAAAACCACTCAAAGTTTCATGACTGAAATAAGATCCTCCATTAGAAATTTGGAGGCACAAGTGGGTCAACTGAGTAAGAAGGTTACTGAACTCCCTCCTAGTACTCTTCCAAGCAATACAGAAGAGAATCCAAAAGGAGAGTGCAAGGCCATCAACATACCCCACACGGCCGAACCTGGAGAGGAGGAAGAGGCAGTGATCCCTGATAAACCCCGATTTTGTGGTTTATCTTGTGCTTATTTTGGGGGATTTTATCAACAATTCTCACACTTATTCGCAAGAAATGCATGGTTTTGTGTTCACTTCCTAATATTGCTCCATTATGGAAAAACATGCTTATTTTGCCTTAAAATTGCCATATTTTAATCCTCTTCTATTGCCATTCGATGCTGTGATGTATTTGTTGAGTAATTTCAGGAGTTATAGGGTAGGAATGACTTAGAAGAGAGGGAGAAAGCATGTACGAAAAGGGAGGAACATGAAGAATTGAGATCTTGGAGAAAGCAGCATCGGCGCGCCCGCGCACTCCACGCGCACACGTGGATGAGGTTGGCTGGAAGCGGCGCACAAGGATAGACACATTCACAAGGGTCAGAAGATTCCTATCGATGCGCATGCACGCTTGGCGTGTACGCGTGGATCGCAAAAGCAATCGGCGCGCATGCACGCATGGCGCGCACGCGTGGGAAGCTGCACGTGACCTCATTAAAGGAAATCGTGCCTGGTGATTTCTGAGGCTCATGAGGCCCAATTCCAAGCTGTTTCTGCATGGAAAAGACCCAAGAATGCTAGGGGAAAAGGGGGGATCAATCATTTTTACACTAGGACATAATTTTTAGGTAGTTTTTGGTTCTTGGGTGATTCTAGAGAGAGAAACCCTTGTTCCTCTCTAGATCTAGTTTTAATTTGATCTTCCCTTGTTGATTTATGAATTGGATCTTGTTAATTGCTAGTTTTAATTGTTCAATTTGAATTCCTTGCTACAATTTTGCTTATATCTTGTGATAGTTTATGAATCCTTGTTACTTGTTATTTTATACCCATTTCATGAATGTTGTGATTCTTGACTTGTTGATGTTACATTGATGATTTCTATGTTTAGTCTTGTTGTTTTGTTGATTGTATGTTGATAATTGTTAGTGGGTATTTGTAGATTCCAATTTAATTGTTATTTTGAACATGTCTTTTGTTAATGCTTGCCATGTGTTCGATGAATTGTTTACTTTGATTATGGAGTAGTCTTCTTTACTCTTGGCCTAGGTCAAGGGAATTGGATAAACTTGAGTCATTGGGTCTAATGGATTTGATGATTTGGGAGCCCTTGGTGGTCAATTTGATACTCATTGACGCCAACCCACTACTAATCTAATTAGTAGGTAGGTTGGGACTTATGGGTTGATGTGATCAAAGCCATTTGACGTACTTCAAGTCTAGGAGTAGATATCATGTACTTAAGACTTTGAGGGTAGACTTAATGAGCTTGGTTCCTTATAATTGTCAAGATATGGTTGTTAGACAAGGATGGTGATCCCAATTCCCATGCCTAGCCAAGAGTTGCTTTTGTTATTCATATTTGAAAACCAAATTTCTCAACTATTTGCCTTAGTTATTGTTACTTGTTTGGCTTAGAATAGAATTAAGTGGAATGTCACTTGTTCATTGGAATTGCTTATGTTTCGCTTAGTTAATTGACTTGAATTGTTGCAATTTAAGATTACTTGCTTGTTAAGATTCTCATTTATTTTCATGCTCATAACTCACAACCTCGGATTTCTAACTAATGTTGAAGCACATGTTTGCCCATTCCTTGTGAGACGACCCGAAATTTGAATACTTCGGTTATTTCTATTGGGGTTGAACTTGTGACAACCAAATTCCTCTTCTAAATTTAACACCCGAGGATTGTTGTTGGTAGAGCTATACTTGCAACGTGATTTTATTGAAGAAAATCTTTACCAATACACCCTTGGGACAATCGGGTCAAATTTTTGGCGCCGTTGCTGGAGAATGGTTGCAACGTATGCCTTGATATTGGTTATGTGAATATGTGAATAGTGTAGATATTTTACTTCTTCCAATACTTAGCTATAGTTTAGATTTCTTTTGCATTTGTGCTATGACTTTCAAGTTTGATGACTCGGTCTCAACCGAATTCTAGCTTAGCCAATTTTGATCCCGAGATTGAAAGAACTTTGTTACACACTCGGCAAGCTAGACGGCGGTTGGACTATACGCCTAGTACTTCGGCCTCTCTTGAGGAAAATACCGAATCACTAGACGTCACTGAGAGTGACTTGGAGTCCGCTACTTCCTATTCTTCTGTTGACACTACTAATACATCTTTGCATCCTACAGGTGAGCCACACATGGCGGAGCCACACCGGATCACTTTGCATGAGCAAGGAGCTCTGGATATCATACTTCAACCGTTGCAAGCAAGGTATCCTAACCTTGATCCAAACATTGAGTTGAAGAGTAGCTTGATAAATCTACTTCCTAAGTATCATGGGTTGCCGGGTTGTTCCGAGGGGTACCTGCAATCTCGGACGAGATCTTCTGTACTGGTCAGAGATGACGTGTCCGGCTGGTGGGTGGCAGCCGGAGCTGTCGTGTCCGACTTGTTGGACTATCTGCACTGCTGATCCTTGGTCACCGGATGGTGGAGGGTACCTGCAAGATGATGACATGTCATCATGTCATGTTTTTCTATGCTTTTTCATACAAGAAATTTATGATTAGTGCTTAAATATTGCATTCTTTGGTGCTTAAATGGTATATTTCTTTGATCTTTTGATTTGATAAACTTTGTAGGAAATAAGAAGAAAAAGAAGCAAAAAGAGCACAAAATAAGCTAAAAAGAAGAAAAGAGGAATTTTGGGCACACTTTGAAGTTGGAGCACACTTTGGAGGCTTAGGCCACGCTTCTAAAAGCGTGGCCCATGACCAAATCAAGGAAGAGAAGCGTGGCCCAAAGGAAGAGAAGCGTGGCCCAAAGGAAGAAAAGCGTGGCTCAAAACAAAGAGCAAGAGAGGACAAAAAGCTTGAGCCAAAGTTTGCCTCAAACTTTAGCTCAAACTTTTGGGAGAAAAGCTTGAGCCAACATTTGCCTCAAACTTTTTGGCAAACGTTGGCAGCACCAAAACAAACACCCAGGAGGAAAAAAGCTTGCGCCAACGTTTGCCTCAAACTTTTTGGCAAATGTTGGCGCCACACCACAACAGCCTGAAGGGGTATACTTCCAACAAGAATAACTTGAGCTACAGAGCACCAAATGAGGTGATTCAAAAAGGCAATGGAAAGTAGGAATCGAGAGCTTTCCAAGCATATATGGCACTGCATGGTGGACACTAAAATTGAGGGAGAAAACTGCCCCGCAATGAGCATAAATGAACATGGTGGCAACCTGCAGTGAGGCCAACTGACCTCTGCACCTTCGACGGAGTATAACTCGAGCTGTAGAGCTCCAAATGATGCGCTTCCAATGGCATTGGAAAGTAGAAATTCAGGGCTTTCTAAAATGTATAATAGTATAGGGGTGGACAATATGTTTGAGCCTCCAGAACTGGCGTTTTCGACCACGTTTGAGGCAAACTTTACCTCAAATGCTGCACACCAAGGCCAGCGACCTTGTCCTCTTCAAATGAGTATAACTTGAGTTGTAGATGTCCAATTGAGGTGATTTCAATTGGGTTAGAAATCTGACATTCAGAGCTTTCTAACCATATATAATAGTTTATAGTGGGTTTAAACTTTTATGAGAATGTTCAAACTTTACCTCAAACTTTTACTCAAACTTTTATGATTCATGGCCCGGTTCACAATGGGTTTCTCTCCAACTCCAAGAGCAATCAACAGAGGCTTTTGTCAACCCAATTCCATCAAGAGCAAGGGCCCAATTGACACCACTCAAAGGCACAAGAGATAGTTAGAATAGAAATTTCATTTTAATTGTAATTTGTTTTGAATTTCATTTTCATTTTGTAAAAATGCCTATATAAGGCTTCATTCTCATTTTAGAAAGTAAGCCCGAATAGAGAGAATAGGGGCGAGCTCCACTAGGGAGCATTAGGAATATAGAACTCTCTCTCTTTAGTTTTTCTTTTTGTTTTAAATCTTGGGTTGAGAATTGAAGAAATTCTGTTTCAATCTCACCTTGAGAATTCTCTCTGTTTTCTTCTTCTGAAATTTTAATTTCTCCTCTACTACAAGTTCCTTTGCTGCAAGTTTACAATTTAATTTACATTGAGCTTGATTTTGATCTTTGGTTCTCATTGCTTTCTGTTCTCACTGAATTCAATTTACATTCAAGCAATTTAATTCTTCTGCAAGTGCTCTGCATTTTACATTTCTGTTCATGATCTGATTTACTTTTCCTGCAAGTTTAATTTTCTCTAAGCTTTGATCTATTGCTCTCTTTAATTTCCAGCACCCACTCCCCTTTACATTTAATGCAACTTTACTTTTCTTGCAATTTAAGATTCTTGCAATTTACATTTCTTGCTCTTTAAGTTACTCGCCAATTTACACTCTGCAACTTTAAATTCAGTGTCATTTACTTTCTGTTGGATACAATTTCACCCAATCTCACTTAAATGATAGTTGACTAAACTAATCATCCACTAAAGTTGCTTGATCCATCAATCCCTGTGGGATCGACCTCACTCACGTGAGTTTTATTACTTGATGCGACCCAGTGCACTTGCCGGTGAGTTTTGTGTTGGATCGTTTTCCGCACATCAAGTTTTTGGCGCCGTTGCTGGGGATTGATTTAGATCAACAATGATTAAGTGGGTGAGAAGTCTAGATCAAGCATTTTCTTTGTTTTTGTTCTCTATTCTAAGTTGAAACCAAGGTGTTTGAGTTATTGCCTCACTAAAAAATTCTGTCTCTGTAATATGAATTTCAATTTTCCTTGGTGTTGTGTTTTCCAAAATTCAAATGGAGTTCAACTCATCTTATGATCAAATTAATTTCATGGGATATGACCCACCATCACCAATCTCTAATGGTGGCTGGGAATATCACCAAGAGAATACACATTCTGAGCACTTCAATTCATGGAGATTTGCTTCAGAGACACAAGATGAGCAAGAAAATCATATGGGATACCAACCACCACCACAAAATGATTCATATTATTATCCTCATGGTGGATGGAAGTATCACCAAAGAATGGAAGAGTATCCACCCTCACGTCCCAGTTTCTCATTTGAAAGTTCTTCATCACTTGATTATGATTACTCTCAACCTTCATCTCTTGAACCAACAGATGAGGATTACCTTCAAGCCATTGAAATACATAGAAAACTCATGGAAAGATACACATAACCCCAATCCTGGAAAGAATTCGTATTCAAGAAGATGAATGAGTCCTCAGAGCAATCAAGGGGGAACTTAGAACCATCAAACAGTAAAGATGAAGACCAATTTCTGAGTGAGGAAGTGGAAAAACAAGATGAGGAGGCTACTGCATCAAGTGAACTTTCAATGAAGAATGAGGTGGTTAAAAATGAAACTACACTTGAGATGACAAAGGAACATGAAGAATCACAACTCTCACAAATTTCCCTGACCCAAAAACTCTCGACAATTGAATCTGTGATTGAAAAATATGAAGAGGAGATGAAGAAATGTTAGGAAAATCAACAAACCTCCTCAATGAAAAAGCTATTAAGTCAAATGTTGGGTACAAGAGAGGAAGTGGAAGAGCAAGAAAGTGAGAAAGACAACCAAAGAATTCCAAACTCAAGTGAAGCAGAGAAGTACATGAAGGAAGAATCCACAGAACCACCATTGCAAGAGACTCTTGATGAAGACAAAACTCCAACAATCACACAACCACCAAGACTTGGATTCAAAGAAGTGAAGGCAATTAACAAAAGCACCAAGAAGAGGATTGTGACCAAGCTACCAAGGACAACATTCAAGAGGAGGTCAACCACAAGCAATCCAACCCCTGGACCAATAGCAAGCAAGCTCAATCAAGCCATGTACAAAAGAAAGCTTGCTGAGAGGAAACCAAGACAGGGGGCAATAGTTGAATCTTCTCCTCTCTTAAAGTCATTCCTCTTAACAAACTGGAAGAAGAGGAAGAAAGTGAACAACATGTCAACCGTAGGTATAATTTCTCTTCTCTGCTTTGTTTTCGTTCTTTGTTTTGTTTAAATTCAATAAATTGGCATATGGTTACATTCTAAGTTTGGTGGTGCCTTGCAACAAATTGTTTTCAATCTTTTTGGATGATTGCATCAAATCAAAAATGAAAGTGACACACCAAGATTCTAAAGTTTGGTGTGCCACCTATTTTTCTATGCAAATCATTCAGCAACACCACTTGTCTGCATAACCATAATGTCTTTGCAATGTTAATTTTCTTTTGCTTTGATATTTTGTTATTCTGTTTACTTTAGTTAATTCTTTGTTTTTAATGCTTTCATTTTAGTTTGCTTATTTGCTGTGTTTATTAATACATCACCAAGAGAGCTTTATTAATGACAGATTCTTGGCTTAGTGATTGTATTTAATAAAGAACAGTTTCATTTGCTTGGTTTTAATTCAAATTAATGGACATAGGATTGCATTCTAAGTTTGGTGTTGCTATGCAACACAATTTGCTTCAAATCTTTACTGGATACTTGCATTGATTCCAAGTGAAAGTGTCACACTAAGTTTGGTGTGCCACTTATCTTTTATGCAATATATTGTGCTCACCTTCTTAAGTTTGCAATCACAATGTCTCTGTCTCTTGTGCCTTGATTATTACCTGTCATTTTGCTTGCTTAAAACACATGTGCTACTAACATTTCATTGTGTAAGACATTCATGATCCATCTTAGCCCCTAACCATTGTTCTAATTGTTGCTTGAGGATGAGCAAGCATTCTGAGTTTGGCAAGGGAAGGAGGAAGAATAAAGGAAAAAGGACAACAATAACGAGGATGAACTACAAGGTTGTAGAGTTCCTTTTCTCCTCATTTGTTTCCAGCGCTTAAAATGCATGATTGTCTTCATCTTTTCTGTTTACATGTGTGTATGAATAAAGCATAGCTTGAATATTGATTTATAACATGTTGCCATGCCATTATGATTACCAACTTGAGTTTTGTAAATTCAAAAGCAATAAAGTATCATGATCATAAACAAACAAGGCATTAAAGAAGATTTTAGCATGTGCATAAAAGTATTGGGAAGCTAGTATGTTTGATTGTTGCTTAATTGCATTAGATTTTATTTAATTGAAGTTTTCATGTAGCACGTTTTGTGAAATCTTTTAAAATCATGAAAACCTTGAAAGCAAATGCAAAATAAAGCAAGAAAAGAAAAAGGGAAAGAATGAGAAAGCTGAAGGCTCTAAATACCAATGGCAATTTATTTGTTAAGTGCTTGTGGTGTTTATGTATCAAGCCAAATGCTTGAAAACAAAACACTTAGAAGTCAAGGTTAGGCTCAAAGTGCAAAAGCACTCCCTCAAAGCTCAAGGCTCTGAGCATCAATGATTAGAAAGTCAAGAAAAGAAAAGAAACAAATGAGCTTAATGAAGTCCTCTAATCAAATGCTTGTGGTGCTTATGTATCAAGTGGTAATACTTGAAAACAAAGCATTTAGAAGTCGTAGCTTTGTTATCAACTCATGGGGCAAAGCACCCATAAGGAGAAGCTAATAAAAAAATCAAAAGCTTGTTTCAAGGAAGAAATATAAGAGAAAGACTTCATAAATTGAGCTAGATGGAAGCATCAATCATTTACATTTCTTTTGTGATTGTAGCATGCTTAGAAAACTAGCTTACCATGAACATTGAGTTGCTATTCTTCTTACCTTGGATTGTCAATCTCTATTGCATGATTCTTTTCTTGCTTGGGGACAAGCAAGGTTTAAGTTTGGTGTTGTGATGACATGTCATCATGTCATGTTTTTCTATGCTTTTTCATACAAGAAATTTATGATTAGTGCTTAAATATTGCATTCTTTGGTGCTTAAATGGTATATTTCTTTGATCTTTTGATTTGATAAACTTTGTAGGAAATAAGAAGAAAAAGAAGCAAAAAGAGCACAAAATAAGCTAAAAAGAAGAAAAGAGGAATTTTGGGCACACTTTGAAATTGGAGCACACTTTGGAGGCTTAGGCCACGCTTCTAAAAGCGTGGCCCATGACCAAATCAAGGAAGAGAAGCGTGGCCCAAAGGAAGAAAAGCGTGGCTCAAAACAAAGAGCAAGAGAGGACAAAAAGCTTGAGCCAACGTTTGCCTCAAACTTTTTGGCAAACGTTGGCAGCACCAAAACAAACACCCTAGAGGAAAAAAGCTTGCGCCGACGTTTGCCTCAAACTTTTTGGCAAACGTTGGCGCCACACCACAACAGTCTGAAGGGGTATACTTCCAACAAGAATAACTTGAGTTACAGAGCTCCAAATGAGGTGATTCAAAAAGCAATGGAAAGTAGGAATCGAGAGCTTTCCAAGCATATATAGCACTGCATGGTGGACACTAAAATTGAGGGAGAAAACTGCCCCGCAATGAGCATAAATGAACATGGTGGCAACCTGCAGTGAGGCCAACTGACCTCGGCACCTTCGACGGAGTATAAATCGAGCTGTAGAGCTCTAAATGATGCGCTTCCAATGGCATTGGAAAGTAGACATTCAGGGCTTTCCAGCAATGTATAATAGTATGGGGTGGACAATATGTTTGAGCCTCCAGAACTGGCGTTTTCGACCACGTTTGAGGCAAACTTTACCTCAAACGCTGCACACCAAGGCCAGCGACCTTGTCCTCTTCAAATGAGCATAACTTGAGTTGTAGATGTCTAATTGAGGTGATTCTAATTGGGTTAGAAAGCTGACATTCAGAGCTTTCTAACCATATAAAATAGTCTATAGTGGGTGATGAGCGGATAATTTATACGCTTTTTGGCATTGTTTTTAGTATGTTTTTAGTAGGATCTAGTTACTTTTAGGGATGTTTTCACTAGTTTTTATGTTAAATTCACATTTCTGGACTTTACTATGAGTTTGTGTGTTTTTCTGTGATTTCAGGTATTTTCTGGCTGAAATTGAGGGACTTGAGCAGAAATCAGATTCAGAGGTTGAAAAAGGACTGCTGATGCTGTTGGATTCTGACCTCCCTGCACTCAAAGTGGATTTTCTAGAGCTACAGAACTCTAAATGGCGCGCTTCCAATTGCGTTGGAAAGTAGACATCCAGGGCTTTCCAGCAATATATAATAGTTTATACTTTGGCTAAGAATTGACGACGTAAACTGGCGTTCAACGCCAGCCTTCTGCCCAAATCTGGCGTCCAGCGCCAGAAAAGGATCCAAAACCAGAGTTGAACGCCCAAACTGGCACAGAAACTGGCGTTCAACTCCACAAATGGCCTCTGCACGTGCAACACTTAAGCTCAGTCCAAACACACACCAAGTGGGCCTCGGAAGTGGATTTATGCATCAATTACTTACTCATGTAAACCCTAGTGACTAGTTTATTATAAATAGGACCTTTTACTATTGTATTAGGCATCTTTTGATCAGTTGGATGCTATCTTAGATCACGTTTAGGGGGCTGGCCATCTCGGCCATGCCTGGACCTTCACTTATGTATTTTCATACGGTAGAGTTTCTACACTCCATAGATTAAGGTGTGGAGCTCTGCTGTTCCTCAAAGATTAATGCAAAGTACTACTGTTTTCTATTCAAATCTTCTTATTTCTCTTCTAAGATATCCATTCGCACCCAAGAACATGATGAAGGTGATGATTATGTGTGACGCTCATCACCATCTCCCCTATGAACACGTGCCTGACAAACACTTCCGTTCTACATGAAATAAGCTAGAATGAATATCTCTTAGATCTCCTAACCAGAATCTTCGTGGCATAAGCTAGAATGATGGCGGCATTCAAGAGAATCCGGAAGGTCTAAACCTTGTCTGTGGTATTCTGAGTAGGATTCAATGATTGAATGACTGTGACGAGCTTCAAACTCGCGATTGTTGGGCGTTAGTGACAGACGCAAAAGGAGGGTGAATCCTATTCCAGCATGATCGGGAACCGACAGATGAATAGCCGTGCCGTGACAGGGTGCGTGAGCATATTATTCACTGAGAGGAGGGGATGTAGCCACTGACAACGGTGATGCCCTTGCATAAAGCCAGCCATGGAAAGGAGTAAGAATGATTGGATGAAGATAGCAGGAAAGCAGAGGTTCAGAGGAACGAAAAGCATCTCCATTCGCTTATCTGAAATTCCTACCAATGATTTACATAAGTATCTCTATCCCTATTTTAATATTAATTTCGAAAACTCCATAACTGTTTATATCCGCCTGACTGAGATTTACAAGGTGACCATAGCTTGCTTCATACCAACAATCTCCGTGGGATTCGACCCTTACTCACGTAAGGTATTACTTGGACGACCCAGTGCACTTGCTGGTTAGTTGTATCGAAGTTGTGACGATTATGAATTAAGATCAGAGCACCAAGCTTTGAAGCCATGACCAGGATTTGTTCGAGCCTGGAGATCACAATTTCGTGCACCAAGTTTTTGGCGCCGTTGCCGGGGATTGTTTGAGTTCTCGGCAAGCTTTTGGTCCGGTAACATCAGTGCCAGATTCCCTTTTGATCCGACAACAGCACCAAGTTTTTGGCGCCGTTGCCGGGGATTGTTTGAGTTTGGACAACTGACGGTTCATCTTGTTGCTCAGATTAGGTAATTTTCTTTTCGTTTTCAAAAATTTTTCAAAAAAAAATATTTTCAAAAATCTCTCATATGTTTTCGAAAAAAAATAAAATAAAATAATATAAAATAAATAAAAATGTTTTCAAAAATTTATTCAAAATTTTTAAGAATGAATTCTAGTGTTTCATGAAGCATGTGAAGCCTGGCTGGCTGTAAAGCCATGTCTAAATTCATTTGGACTGAGGCTTGCAATTTGTTATCAAGAGCAACTTAGTTGTTGCTCATCCACCTGCTGCTGATCCATGATCACCTGCTGAAGCTTGGCTGGCCATTGGTCATGTCTAGTGTTTTGGATTGGAGCTTTCATTGAAAGCTTGGCTGGCTAGTGAGCCATGTCTAATTTCCTGGACTGAAGCTTTAGACTAACATGGCAAGATTCCTGGAATTCATACTAAAAATTTTGGAATCCTTATTTTTCTTTTTCATATAATTTTCGAAAAAAAAATATAAAATAAAAATCCAAAAAAAAAATTTAGAAAATCACAAAAATCAAAAAAATATTTCATGTTTCTTGTTTGAGTCTTGAGTCATATCATAAGTTTGTTGTCACTTGCATATGCATATGCATTTTTTCGAAAATATCATGCATTCATAGTGTTCTTCATGATCTTCAAGTTGTTCTTGGTAAGTCTTCTTGTATGATCTTGATGATTTTTTGTTTTGTGTCTTTTCATGTTTATCATATGCATTCTTGAATTCTTAGTGCGCAAGCATTAAAGAATTCTAAGTTTGGTGTCTTGCATGTTTTCTTTGCATTAAAAATTTTTCAAAAATATGTTCTTGATGTTCATGATGATCTTCATAGTGTTCTTGGTGTTCATCTTGACATTCATAGCATTCTTGCATGCATTCATTGTTTTGATCTAAAAATTTCATGCATTGCATAATTTTCATGTTTTCATAAAAATTCAAAAAATAAAAAAAAATATCTTTCCCTTTTTCTCTCATCAAATTCGAAAATTGAGTTGACTTTTTCAAAAATTTTTAAAAATCAAGTTGTTTCTCATGAGTCAAATCAAATTTTCAATTTGAAAATCTTATCTTTTTCAAAATCTTTTTCAAAAATCAAATCTTTTTCAAAATTATTAGTTATTTTCGAAAATTCCAAAAATATTTTTCAAAAATCTTTTTCTTATTTTTATACCAAATTTTCGAAAATAACAATAACAATTAATGTTTTGATTCAAAAATTTGAAGTTTGTTACTTGCTTGTTAAGAAAGATTCAAACTTTAAGTTATAGAATCATATCTTGTGATTTCTTATGAATCAAGTCATTAATTGTGATTTTAAAAAATCAAATCTTTTTCAAAACTAATTTCAATCATATCTTTTCAAAAATATCTTCTTATCTTATCTTTTTCAAAAATATCTTTCCAAAATATCTTTTCTAACTTCCCAACTTCTTATCTTTTCAAAATTTGTTTCAACTAACTAACTAACTTTTTGTTTGTTTCTTAACTTTTTCAAAACCACCTAACTAACTCTCTCTCTCAATTTTCGAAAATATCTCTCCCCTTTTTCAAAATTTCTTTTTAATTTATTAATTATTTTAATTTTTAAAACTTAATTTTCGAAAATTACTAACAATTTTTCAAAAACCATTTTCAAAAATCACTAACTCCTTTTCAAAAATAATTTTCGAAAATTCCCTCCTTCTCTCTCATCCTATTCTATTTATTCATTCATTAACTAACATCTCTTCCTCACATCATCACCAAATTCGAACCCCCTCTTCTATCTGTGTTCGAATTTCTTCCTCTTTTCTTCTACTCACATAAGGGAACCTCTATACTGTGGTAAAGAGAATCTCTATTATTATTATCATTTTTCTGTCCATTCTTCCTTGTCATATGAGCAGGAGCAAGGATAAGAACATTCTTGTGGAAGCAGATCCAGAACCTGAAAGGACTCTGAAGAGAAAATTAAGAGAAGCTAAAATACAACAATCCAGAGATAACCTTTCAGAAATTTTCGAACAGGCAGTGGAGATGGCAGCCAAAAATAATAATAATGTAAGGAAGATGCTTGGTGACTTTACTACACCTAATTTCAATTTACATGGAAGAAGCATCTCCATTCCTGCCATTGGAGCAAACAACTTTGAGCTGAAACCTTAATTAGTTTCTCTAATGCAGCAGAACTGCAAGTTTCATGGACTTCCATCTGAAGATCCTTTTCAGTTTTTAACTGAATTCTTGCAGATATGTGATACTGTTAAGACTAATGGAATAGATCCTGAAGTCTACAGGCTCATGCTTTTCCCTTTTGCTGTAAGAGACAGAGCTAGATTATGGTTGGATTCTCAACCAAAAGACAGCCTGAACTCTTGGGATAAGCTGGTCACGGCTTTCTTAGCCAAGTACTTTCCTCCTCAAAAGCTGAGAAAGCTTAAAGCTGATGTTCAAACCTTCAGACAGAAAGAAGGTGAATCTCTCTATGAAGCTTGGGAAAGATACAAACAGTTGACCAAAAAGTGTCCTTCTGACATGCTTTCAGAATGGACCATCCTGGATATATTCTATGATGGTTTATCTGAGCTATCAAAGATGTCACTGGACACTTCTACAGGTGGATCCATTCACCTAAAGAAAACGCCTACAGAAGCTCAAGAACTCATTAACATGGTTGCTAATAACCAGTTCATGTACACTTCTGAAAGGAATCCTGTGAATAATGGGACGCCTATGAAGAAGGGAGTTCTTGAAGTTGATACTCTGAATTCCATATTGGCTCAAAACAAAATATTGACTCAGCAAGTCAATATGATTTCTCAGAGTCTGCATGGAATGCAAGCTGCATCCAACAGTACTCAAGAGGCTTCTCCTGAAGAAGAAGCCTATGATCCTGAGAACCCTGCAATAGCAGAGGTGAATTACTTAGGTGAACCTTATGGAAACACCTATAACTCAACATGGAGATATCATCCAAATTTCTCATGGAAGGATCAAAAGCCCCAACAAGGCTTTAATAATGGTGGAAGAAACAGGTTCAGCAATAGCAAGCCTTTTCCATCATCAACTCAGCAACAGACAGAGAACGCTGAACAAAATGCTTCTAATTTAGCAAATCTAGTCTCTGATCTATCTAAGGCCACTGTAAGTTTCATGAATGAAACAAGGTCTTCCATTAGAAATCTGGAAGCACAAGTGGGCCAGCTGAGTAAAAGGATCACTGAAATCCCTCCTAGTACTCTCCCAAGCAATACAGAAGAGAACCCAAAAGGAGAGTGCAAGGCCATAGACATAAGCGCCATGGCCGAACCTCTGAGGAGAGGAGAGGACGTGAATCCCAAGGAGGAGGACCTCCTGGGATGTCCAGTGATCAATAAGGAGCTTCCCTCTGAGGAACCAAAGGACTCTGAGGCTCATCTAGAGACCATAGAGATCCCATTGAACCTCCTTATGCCCTTCATGAGCTCTGATGAGTATTCCTCTTCTGAAGAGAATGAGGATGTCACTGAAGAGCAAACTGCCAAGTTTCTTGGTGCAATCATGAAGCTGAATGCCAAATTGTTTGGCATTGATGCTTGGGAAGTTGAACCTCCCTTGTTCATCAATGAACTAAGTGATCTGGATCAACTGACATTGCCTCAGAAGAGACAGGATCCTGGAAAGTTCATAATACCCTGTACCATAGGCACCATGATCTTTAAGGCTCTGTGTGACCTTGGTTCAGGAATAAACCTCATGCCCCTCTCTGTAATAGAGAAACTGGGAATCTATGGGGTGCAAGCTGCTAAAATCTCACTAGAGATGGCAGACAGCTCAAGAAGACAGGCTTATGGACAAGTAGAGGACGTTTTAGTAAAGGTTGAGGGCCTTTACATCCCTGCTGATTTCATAGTCCTGGATAATGGAAAGGAAGAGGATGAATCCATCATCCTAGGAAGACCTTTCCTGGCCACAGCAAGAGCTGTGATTGATGTTGACAGAGGTGAAATAGTCCTTCAATGGAATGAGAACTCCCTTGTATTCAAAACTCAAGGATCTCCCTCTGCAACCATGGAGAGGAAGCTTGAAAAGCTTCTCTCAAAGCAGAGTCAACCAGAGCCCCCACAGTCAAACTCTAAGTTTGGTGTTGGGAGGCCACAACCAAACTCTAAGTTTGGTGTTGAACTCCCATATCCAAACTCTAAGTTTAGTGTTGGAAAGTCTCAACAAAACTCTGCACATCTGTGAGGCTCCATGAGAGCCCACTGTCAAGCTATTGACATTAAAGAAGCGCTTGTTGGGAGGCAACCCAATGTTTATCTAATTCTTATTTTTATTATTTTTCATGTTTTCTTAGGTTCATGATCATGTGGAGTCACAAAATAAATAGAAAAATTGAAAACGGAATCAAAAACAGCAGAAGAAAAATCACACCCTGGAGGAGCATCTGCCTGGCGTTCAAATGCCAGAACAGAGCATGGTTCTGGCGCTGAACGCCCAAAATGGGCAGCTTCTGGGCGCTGAACGCCAGAACAGGCATGGTTCTGGCGTTCAACGCCAGAAATGGCACACAGATGGGCGTTGAACGCCCAAAATGGCCACCAACCTGGCGCTGAACGCCCAAAGTTGGATACAAAGGCATTTTTACATGCCTAAGGGTGCAGGGATGTAATTCCTTGAACACCTCAGGATCTGTGGACCCCACAGGATCCCCACCTACCTCCACTCACTTCTTCTCACCACTCTCTTTCACACAACCCCATAAACACTCTTCCCTAAAAGCCCTTCACCAATCACCTCAATCTCTCTTCCCCATTAAACCTTCACCACTCACATCCACCCACTCTTCCCAATAAACCTACCTCATAAACTCCACCTACCTTCAAAATTCAAAACCAATTTCCCACCCAAACCCACCCATATGGCCGAACCAATACCCCCCCTCCATTCCCTATATAAAGACCTCCATTCTTCACCAAATTCACACAACACACCCCTCTACACTATCCTTGGCCGAAACCACATCTCCCTCTCCCTCTCCTCCATTTCTTCTTCTTCTTCATCTATTCTTTTGTTTATTGCTCGAGGGCGAGCAATATTCTAAGTTTGGTGTGGTAAAAGCATAGCTTTTTTGTTTTTCCATTACCATTGATGGCATCTATGACCGGAGAATCCTCTAGAAGAGGGAAAGGGAAGACAAGAGCTTCCACATCCGAGTCATGGGAGATGGAAAGGTTCATCTCCAAAGCCCATCAAGACCACTTCTATGATGTTGTGGCCAAGAAGAAGGTGATCCCTGAGGTCCCTTTTAAACTCAAAAGAAATGAGTATCCAGAGATCCGACATGAAATTCAAAGAAGAGGTTGGGAAGTTCTAACAAATCCCATCCAACAAGTCGGCATCCTAATGG
The DNA here is from genome assembly GCF_003086295.3 of Arachis hypogaea. Taxonomy (NCBI): domain Eukaryota; kingdom Viridiplantae; phylum Streptophyta; class Magnoliopsida; order Fabales; family Fabaceae; genus Arachis; species Arachis hypogaea. The sequence goes on along the minus strand of NC_092049.1, from coordinate 86,444,818 downwards.
TTCAAGAGTTCTATGCCAATGCATGGATCACCAAGAATCATGATCAAAGTAAGAACCCGGATCCAAAGAACTATGTTACAATGGTTCGGGGGAAATACTTAGATTTTAGTCCGGAGAATGTGAGGTTGGCGTTCAACTTGCCATACATGGAAGAGAACGCACGCCCCTACACAAGGAGAGTCAACTTTGATCAAAGGTTGGACCAAGTCCTTGTGGACATATGTGTAGAAGGAGCTCAATGGAAGATTGACTCCAAAGGCAAGCCGGTTCAACTAAGAAGATTGGACCTCAAGCCTACAGCTAGAGGATGGTTGGAGTTTATCCAATGCTCAATCATTCCCACTAGCAACCGGTCTGAAGTTACTATAGACCGGGCCATCATGATCCATAGCATCATGATTGGAGAAGAGGTGGAAGTTCATGAGATTATACCTCAAGAACTCTACAAGGTGGCTGACAAGTCCTCCACCATGGCAAGGTTAGCCTTTCCTCACCTCATTTGCCATCTATGCAATTCAGTTGGGATTGACATAGAGGGAGATATCCTCATTAAAGAGGAAAAGCCCATCACTAAGAAAAAGATGGAGCAAGCAAGAGAACCCAGTCATGGAGCTCAAGAGGCGCAAGAAGCTCATCACCATGAGATTCCGGAAATGCCTCAAATGCACTTTCCTCCACAAAACTATTGGGAGCAAATCAACACCTCCCTAGGAGAATTGAGTTCCAATATGGGACAACTAAGGGTGGAACATCAAGAGCACTCCATCATGCTCCATGAAATAAGAGAAGATCAAAAAGCAATGAGGGAGGAGCAACAAAGACAAGGAAGAGACATAGAAGAGCTCAAGGACATCATTGGTTCCTCAAGAAGGAAACGCCACCATCACTAAGGTGGATTCATTCCTTGTTCTTGCCTTCTCTGTTTTTCGTTTTCTATGATTATGTGCTTATCTGTGTTTGTGTCTTCACTACATGATCATTAGTAGTTAGTAACTTTGTCTTAAAGTTATGAATGTCCTATGAATCCATCACCTCTCTTAAATAAAAAATGTTTTAATTCAAAAGAACAAGAAGTACATGAGTTTCGAATTTATCCTTGAACTTAGCTTAATTATATTGATGTGGTGACAATGCTTCTTGTTTTCTGAATGTATGCTTAAACAGTGCATATGTCTTTTGAAGTTGTTGTTTAAGAATGTTAAATATGTTGGCTCTTGAAAGAAAGATGACTAGGAGACATGTTATTTGATAATCTGAAAAATCATAAAAATGATTCTTGAAGCAAGAAAAAGCAGCAAAAAAACAAAGCTTGTAGGAAAAAAAAAAAAAGAAAAAAAATAGGCCAAAAAAAAAAATATAATAGAAAGAAAAAGAAAAAGCAAGCAGAAAAAGCCAATAACCCTTAAAACCAAAAGGCAAGGGCAAATAAAAAGGATCCCAAGGCTTTGAGCATCAGTGGATAGGAGGGCCTAAAGGAATAAAATCCTAGTCTAAGCGGCTAAACCAAGCTGTCCCTAACCATGTGCTTGTGGCGTGTAGGTGTCAAGTGAAAACTTGAGACTGAGCGGTTAAAGTCAAGATCCAAAGCAAAAACAAAGAGTGTGCTTAAGAACCCTGGACACCTCTAATTGGGGACATTAGCAAAGCTGAGTCACAATCTGAAAAGGTTCACCCAATTATGTGTCTGTGGCATTTATGTATCCGGTGGTAATATTGGAAAACAAAGTGCTTAGGGCCACGGCCAAGACTCATGAAGAAGCTGTGTTCAAGAATCATCATACTGAACTAGGAGAGTCAATAACACTATTCGAAATCTGAAGTTCCTATAGATGCCAATCATTCTGAACCTCAATGGATAGAGTGAGATGCCAAAACTATTCAAGAGGCAAAAAGCTATAAGTCCCGCTCATATGATTGAAGCTCTGTTTCATTGATAGTTTGGAATTTATAGTATATTCTCTTCTTTTTATCCTACTTGATTTTCAGTTGCTTGGGGACAAGCAACAATTTAAGTTTGGTGTTGTGATGAGCGGATAATTTATACGCTTTTTGGCATTGTTTTTAGTATGTTTTTAGTAGGATCTAGTTACTTTTAGGGATGTTTTCATTAGTTTTTATGTTAAATTCACATTTCTGGACTTTACTATGAGTTTGTGTGTTTTTCTGTGATTTCAGGTATTTTCTAGCTGAAATTGAGGGACTTGAGCAGAAATCAGATTCAGAGGTTGAAAAAGGACTGCTGATGCTGTTGGATTCTGACCTCCCTGCACTCAAAGTGGATTTTCTGGAGCTACAGAATTCGAAATGGCGCGCTTCTAATTGCGTTGGAAAGTGGACATCCAGGGCTTTCCAGAAATAGATAATAGTCCATACTTTGGCCAAGAATTGACGACGTAAACTGGCGTTCAACGCCAGCCTTCTGCCCAAATCTGGCGTCCAGCGCTAGAAAAGGATCCAAACCCAGAGTTGAACGCCCAAACTGGCACAGAAACTGGCGTTCAACTCCACAAATGGCCTCTGCACGTGCAACACTTAAGCTCAGCCCAAACACACAGCAAGTGGGCCCCGGAAGTGGATTTATGCATCAATTACTTACTCGTGTAAACCCTAGTGACTAGTTTATTATAAATAGGACCTTTTACTATTGTATTAGGCATCTTTTGATTAGTTGTATGCTATCTTAGATCACGTTTAGGGGGCTGGCCATCTCAGCCATGCCTGGACCTTCACTTATATATTTTCATACGGTAGAGTTTCTACACTCCATAGATTAAGGTGTGGAGCTCTGCTGTTCCTCAAAGATTAATGCAAAGTACTACTGTTTTCTATTCAAATCTTCTTATTTCTCTTCTAAGATATCCATTCGCACCCAAGAACATGATGAAGGTGATGATTATGTGTGACGCTCATCACCATCTCCCCTATGAACACGTGCCTGACAAACACTTCCGTTCTACATGAAATAAGCTAGAATGAATATCTCTTAGATCTCCTAACCAGAATCTTCGTGGCGTAAGCTAGAATGATGGCGGCATTCAAGAGAATCCGGAAGGTCTAAACCTTGTCTGTGGTATTCTGAGTAGGATTCAATGATTGAATGACTGTGACGAGCTTCAAACTCGCGATTGTTGGGCGTTAGTGACAGACGCAAAAGGAGGGTGAATCCTATTCCAGCATGATCGGGAACCGACAGATGAATAGTCGTGCCGTGACAGGGTGCGTGAGCATATTATTCACTGAGAGGAGGGGATGTAGCCACTAACAACGGTGATGCCCTTGCATAAAGCCAGCCATGGAAAGGAGTAAGAATGATTGGATGAAGATAGCAGGAAAGCAGAGGTTCAGAGGAACGAAAAGCATCTCCATTCGCTTATCTGAAATTCCTACCAATGATTTACATAAGTATCTCTATCCCTATTTTAATATTAATTTCGAAAACTCCATAACTGTTTTATATCCGCCTGACTGAGATTTACAAGGTGACCATAGCTTGCTTCATACCAACAATCTCCGTGGGATTCGACCCTTACTCACGTAAGGTATTACTTGGACGACCCAGTGCACTTGCTGGTTAGTTGTATCGAAGTTGTAACGATTATGAATTAAGATCAGAGCACCAAGCTTTGAAGCCATGACCAGGATTTGTTCGAGCCTGGAGATCACAATTTCGTGCACCAGTGGGCATGAAATTTGCAACGTTGACAAGCAGACAAAGTAGTACCCCAACATGCATGCAAGAAGGCCCAACGTTTGGCTAAAAGTTTGACCTCAAACTTTAGCCCAAACGTTGGTAGCAGCAAATAAGGGCAGCTGGTATAAAAAGTTTGAGTAAAAGTTTGCCTCAAACTTTTACTCAAACTTTTATGATTCATGGCCCGGTTCACAATGGGTTTCTCTCCAACTCCAAGAGCAATCAACAGAGGCTTTTGTCAACCCAATTCCATCAAGAGCAAGGGCCCAATTGACACCATTCAAAGGCACAAGAGATAGTTAGAATAGAAATTTCATTTTAATTGTAATTTGTTTTGAATTTCATTTTCATTTTGTAAAAATGCTTATATAAGGCATCATTCTCATTTTAGAAAGTAAGCCCGAATAGAGAGAATAGGGGCGAGCTCCACTAGGGAGCATTAGGAATATAGAACTCTCTCTCTTTAGTTTTTCTTTTTGTTTTAAATCTTGGGTTGAGAATTGAAGAAATTCTGTTTCAATCTCACCTTGAGAATTCTCTCTGTTTTCTTCTTCTGAAATTTTAATTTCTCCTCTACTACAAGTTCCTTTGCTGCAAGTTTACAATTTAATTTACATTGAGCTTGATTTTGATCTTTGGTTCTCATTGCTTTCTGTTCTCACTGAATTCAATTTACATTCAAGCAATTTAATTCTTCTGCAAGTGCTCTGCATTTTACATTTCTGTTCATGATCTGATTTACTTTTCCTGCAAGTTTAATTTTCTCTAGCTTTGATCTATTGCTCTCTTTAATTTCCAGCACCCACTCCCCTTTACATTTAATGCAGCTTTACTTTTCTTGCAATTTAAGATTCTTGCAATTTACATTTCTTGCTCTTTAAGTTACTCGCCAATTTACACTCTGCAACATTAAATTCAGTGTCATTTACTTTCTGTTGGATACAATTTCACCCAATCTCACTTAAATGATAGCTTGACTAAACTAATCATCCACTAAAGTTGCTTGATCCATCAATCCCTGTGGGATCGACCTCACTCACGTGAGTTTTATTACTTGATGCGACCCGGTGCACTTGCCGGTGAGTTTTGTGTTGGATCGTTTTTCGCACATCACAAGAGACTCCGATGCTTAAGTTAGCATGGGTATTAAACAGGTTTTTAGTAGAATCAGAGTATGATTTATACTTGGGTGCTCTAGTGTATTTATAGTAGTGTGGGCTGACCTTTCTGATAAGATAAGTTAGTTATCTTATCTTATCTTTTCTTATTTTGAGTGAAGTCAGCTTATCTTTAAGGGAACCGCCTTTATCTCTATAAGCTTGGATTGCCTTTCGATTTGGGTTGTGTTCTTCTATTTGGGCCCTTTATTGGGCTTTCCTGTCGATTTGGCTGACCTCTTTGAGAAGAGGTCGGATAGCCTGACCTGAAGAGGTCGGTCGCTTTGTCACTGAACATCTCGGGTCGGATAGCTCGACCCAGGGTGTGAACAGTGTCCCTGCTCAAGCTCGGTCTTTCTTTTTGAGGTCGAGTCATAGACTTCGATCGTTCTCTGGTGAAGCCGAACTCGAGCATTTGTCGACTTCTTTCTTTTTGTAGAATTTTTGAATATGGAATGTTTTCCTCTGAAAGCGCGCGGTTTTATAGTAGCGTTCTGTTCTTGGGAACGTACGAAGGTTTAATACCTTCATTAATTGGTTTTAATTGCCCCGTTCCCTTGGCTTTTATTTTGAAATTTGCTCACAGAAACAGTTTCTCTTCTTCATTTCTCTTTGAAACTTCTCTTTTACTCTCTCGCTTTTTTCGCCTTTTGTATTTCTTGAGTTGCGGCATCATTTGGCAGTTTTTCTGGGTGATTATGTCTCTCCGTTTTCAATCTCCTTCGAGGCTTCTTCACTCAGGTTGGTTTTTCTTCCTTTCTCTTTTCTGTGTCACTTTTTCATGTCTGATTTTGAGAAAGTTTTGATTTTGTTTGGAGAAAGTTTGGATCTTTCTGCTTTTATTGTGCCCGATTGTTGTTGTAATGTGTGTTTTGGGAGTTTCTTCGCCTTTTTGCATGAACCTTTTTCGCCTTTCGTGTTGCTTGATGCTTTTAGGGCTTTTTGCATGTTATCACCATTTCTGTTTTATCTTTTGATGATGGTTTTGTTTGATTCTGAAAGAAGGTTGTGCCTTTGACGATTTCCGCTTGGCGTGTTTGATGTTGACGATGCTTTTTGCTGATAGACTGTAAAAAGATAGTGGCTTTGATGACTTTTGTGTTTTGTCTTTCTCCTATAAAATGTTTGTTATTTGAAATCTTCTTTTCTTGTTTGAGAGATGCCGGGATGTAAGCTGTAGATTTTTCCTGAAACCTTGCTTTGTTACTGCCTCCAAAGGATGCCCCAGGACTTTGATTTGAGTCTTGGGGTTTTCCTTTTCTATTTGCTCTTCTGTATCATATTAGTCGAGTTGTTTTGCCCCTCGTCCGAGATGTTTTTTTTTGTAATCCAATATTCTTTTCTTATTGTAGGATTAGTTGGCCTCATGTCTTCTCGCAATAACATTGTAAAGATGTCTTCTAAAGTTCCCGAGGGGATGTCTGATTGGCTGGACTCCCTTGTCTTAATGTGTGTCTCTGTGGTGGACGCTGATTTTTGTGTAGAGCTGAGGAAACGTCATAGGATCTATGGTAGCAGTGCCCAGGAGAGGGATTATGAGCTTGTAGCACCCGACTCTGACGAGAGGGTTTGTTTTCCTACTTCGGTCGAGGGGGATCGTCCCTTCTTTTATGCCTATGAATATTTCTTCAGCCAGTTGGACATTACTTTTCCTTTTACTGCTTTCGAGACCGACTTGTTGTGGTCGTGTAACATTGCCCCATCCTAGCTTCATCCGAATTCTTGGGGTTTTATCAAGATCTTTCAGCTGCTTTGCCGAGAGCTAGGCGTAACACCTTCTCAGAATCTTTTCCTCTATCTTTTTGTTTCTGCCAACCCTGGAGCTTCTTCCAAAAAGAAGGCTTCCTGGGTTTCTTTTAGGTCTGCCCAGGGGCATATAGTTTTTGCCATGTACGATGAATCTTTTAAGAATTTTAAGAATTATTTCTTTAGAGTCCGTGCTGTTGAGGGGGTCTGCCCCTTTTTTCTTGATGAGAATGACGAGCCTGCTTTCCCTCTAGAGTGGCAGAAGGATGTGAGAGTGTCTCGTTATACATGCGAGATGCTTGACGAGGTTGAGCGGGCTTTTGTTATTGTTCTTGAAGACTTATGGGGGGAACTTTATGGGGGGAACCACCCCATCTTGAAATAAAAAGGTTTTTGAATGACCTGTCCCTGGTTCGAACTGTTTTGGGTACTGTCTGACTTGTTTCTGTACTTGTTTCTTAGTTTGCTTCCTCTTTTTATGATTGTAACCCATTACTGTGGTTGATTCTATTTTTTCAGAGATGTCAAAAAACAATGATTCCATGAAGGCCTTAAAAAAGGCAAGGAAGGCTGCTGCTGCTCAAAATATCTCGGCCAAGGCGGTGGGAGAGGGGTCTTTTCCAGTTCAGGTGAAGCCACCCGTGCCGAGTTCTCTTGGGCCGAGGAAGGTGATTCCCACTCCTCGGGTTCGCCTGGACGACCATCCACAGTCTTCCGCTGCTACTTCTGGTGCTCCTCCCAACAAGAAACAAAAAACAATTGAGCCTTTCAACCTTGATGCCCCTGATTTTGATGCGGTCAAATTTGTAGATCAGCAGATCGGTCCTTATGGTGTCCTCCCTATGGATGATGTATCGCTCCTTCGTCATTTGGATTTTATCACTCGGAGTAGTGTAAAAATGGCACATATGGGAGCTGCCCTGTACCGAACTGCTCAAAATCTTCCTCTCCATGCCACCAAAGCTTTTATGGAGGAGGCAAAACAGGAGTTCGATCGGATGAAGGGTTTGAAGGAGGAGCTTGAGGTAAAGGTGGCTAAACTAGAGAAGGATCTGAAGAATGAGAAGGCGAGTTCCCTTGCTCTGGCGGCTTCTGTGCGGTTGGCCGAGGACACTGCATTGAGGCATAAAGACAGCTACATCACATCCTATCAGGAGGGAATGCATTTGAAGGAGGAGTTGGAGAACACCCGAGCTGATTACTCTGAGCTTCAGGGTCATCTTGTTGGCAGTGTGAATGCTGTTTACGAGAACCTGAAGGAGCAGGTTCGAATTATTGCTCCCGAGGCTGATCTTACTCTTTTTAGCCTGGACAATATTGTGAGGGATGGTAAGATTGTCTCTGATGACCAGGATGATGACGACGTCGAACCTCCCCTATATGCCTTCTACCAAAGTGTCAACTTCCACAGTTCCCCTAGTTGAGGTCGATCAATCCGTTTTTGATTCGGATTGTCAGATCTTGAATCGGGATGATGGTACCGTGGATGCTGTGCCTATTCAGATTCGCCCTCCTTCTCCTCGTACTGATGCAGCCGAGAAGGCTCCCGATCTTAGCTGATTTTTCTTGGATGTTTGTGTAGATAGCCCGGCTTGTGGGCTTTTAAACTCTTTATTTTGTAGTTTGAATATTTTGCTGACTGTTGATACTCCTTCCGGTTGCTTGTTTAGCAACTTTTTATTTTTGAAAAAAACAACAAGTAGCTTTCAAGCTTTTGGGCTTGGCCCTGAGGCTTGTTATAATATCGTATTTTATATCATGCTTGTTTGCACTTGTCTTTGCATCTTTCTAGTTTTTGAGAATGCTGGAGCCTTGCTGCTCGGCCTCTTTGGATTGCTTTGTACTTATTGCTTGTAGCTTGGATCCTTTGAGGTCGTGGATGTATGGCTCCCACTTGTATTTCGGTTTTCTTGCTCTTACTTGTATTTATTTCTAGCAATCCCTAACCGATTTCTTTACGTTGGTCCTCTTTCCAATTATTTTTGTACTCCTCTTTTTTGGACCTTTGTCGGGTCTCTTTCAGGGACTACTTTTATAACTTGATTGTGGGAGACCGACTTCTTTGCATAATCTTTTTCCAAGTTATTTTTGTAATCCTCTTTCTTGGACCCTTGTCAGGTCTCTTTCAGGGATTACTTTTATAACTTGTTTGTTGTAGGAGACCAACTTTGTCATGTCGATCTCTTCTAAGTTATTTTGTAATCCTCTTTCTTGGACCCTTGTCAGGCCTCTTTCAGGGATTACTTCTATAACTTTATATTTTGGGCCGACTTTGTCATGTTGGGCCCTTCTAAGTTAATTTTGTAATCCTCTTTCTTGGACCTTTGTCAGGTCTCTTTTAGGGATTACTTCTATAACTTTATGTTTTGGGCCGACTTTGTCATGTCGGGCTCTTCTAAGTTATTTTTGTAATCCTCTTTCTTGGACCCTTGTCAGGTCTCTTTCAGGGATTACTTCTATAACTTTATGTTTTGGGTCGACTTTGTCATGTCGAGCCCTTCTAAGTTATTTTTGTAATCCTCTTTCTTGGACCCTTGTCAGGTCTCTTTCAGGGATTACTTCTATAACTTTATGTTTTGGGCGGACTTTGTCATGTCGGGCCCTTCTAAGTTAAAGTAATCCTCTTTAATAGGGTTGGCCAGACCTCTTTCCAGGGTTTACTTATAACTTGGGTTGACTTGGTCCGACTTCTTAACATCGGCCAGTCTCTTAAGTTATTATTTAGCAATCCATAAGACCTCGTCAGGTTCTTTTTCCAGATCGCTTTTGATAACTTCTTGCATTATTCTGCTTTCATCTTTGCCGATTTGTAGATGGTGGTTTCTATCTTTATTTGGTCGACCTTTAGATGAATCGCGCTTTCATCTCTATTGGTCTTTATCATGATCGTGCTGTGAATCTGTTTTTCACTTTCTGCCGATCTGTTGCTTTATAATCAGACGATGAATGCTTTAGATTAATGCGTCTTGAGAATTTGTAGAATATCTAAAATATATTTCATTCAAGGGAAAAGTGCAAATATATACATGCGAGAGTTTTTCATCCCTGTAAGTCGGATAGTTTGTAGGTCTTAGCTTGGTACCTCATTAAAAAAACCTTTTCAGGAAAAAGAGTGTACCTTATACCAAGATCCTTTATCATTCCTAACTATAGTACCTTCTAGGTTGTAGGCATGCCACGATCTGGGAAGCTCTCGTCCATCGAGTTCGGACAGTCTGTAGTAGCCCTTCCCAAGAACTTCTATGACTCGGTAGGGTCCTTTTCAGTTTACTGCCAGCTTTCCTTCTCCAGGTCGAGTTGTTCCAATATCATCTCAGATTAGAGTGAGGTTGTTTTCTGCGAAACCTCGCAACACTACTTTTTTATTATATCTCGAAGCCATTCGACGTTTTAGTGCTTCCCTAATCTGAGCTCTTTCCTGGAATTTTGGGAGTAGGTCGAGTTCTTCCCTTTGCAGTTGGGAGTTGGCTTCTTCATTGTAGTGTACTACTCTAGGCGACCCTTCCTCAATTTCTACCGGGATCATTGCCTCCACTCCGTATGCTAGTCGGAAGGGTGATTCCTTTGTGGTGGAATGTGGCGTTGTCCGATATGCCCATAGGACTTGTAGGAGTTCCTCAGCCCAAGCTCCTTTTGCATCCTGTAATCTCCATTTTAACCCAGCCAATATGACTTTGTTGGTAGCTTCAGCTTGTCCATTGGCTTGGGGATGTTCGATGGAGGTGAACTGGTGCTTTATGTTCAAATCGGCTGCTAATTTTCTGAAGCCTGCATCTGTGAATTGGGTGCCATTGTCTGTGGTGATGGAGTATGGGACTCCGAACCTTGTGACAATATTTTTATATAGAAATTTTTGACTTCTTTGAGCAGTAGCATTAGCTAGGGGTTCTGCCTCGATCCACTTTGTAAAGTAGTCTATCCCTACTATGAGGAATTTAACTTGTCCCAATCCCTGAGGAAAGGATCCGAGAAGGTCGAGTCCCCATTTTGCAAATGGCCAAGGTGAGGTTACGCTGATGAGCTCTTCTGGCGGGGCGATGTGAAAGTTGGCATGTTTCTGGCATGGTGGGCATGTCCTTACAAACTCTGTAGCTTCCTTTTGTAGAGTTGGCCAATAAAATCCCGCCCGGAGTACTTTTTTGGTGAGAGATTGTGCTCCGAGATGATTACCACAAATGCCACTGTGTACTTCCTCTAAAACTTCCCTTGCGTTGGAGGTCGGCACACATTTTAATAGTGGTATTGAAATCCCTCTTTTATATAGGGTGTTGTTTATGATAGTGTAGTACCGAGCCTCCCGTTTTAACCTCTTTGCCTCCTTTTCATCTGTGGGGAGTGTTTCTGTTTTGAGGTAGTTAATTATGGGGGTCATCCATCCTTGGTCCTGACCTGTTATGGCTAAGACCTTTTTCTCTTCCGAGATTGACGGGTTCTGTAGCATTTCCTAGATGAGGCTTCTATTGTTGACCCCTGGTTTGGTGCTGGCTAGTTTTGAGAGTGCGTCAGCTCAAGCATTTTGTTCGCGGGGTATGTGGCAGATCTTGTATTCCCCAAATTGTCCTAGCTGTTCCTTGGTTTTATCCAAATACTTTTTCATGGTGGGATCTTTGGCTTGGTAGCTCCCTGTTATTTGTGAGATAATTACTTGTGAATCGTTAAAGATGTTGAGTCTTTGAGCTCCCACCTCCTTAGCTAACTTCAAACCAGCTAGTAACGCTTCATATTCTACCTGGTTGTTTGAGGCCGAGAACCCAAATTCGAGGGAAATCTCAACTTGTGTTCCTTGGTTGCTTTCTATTATCACACCTGCACCACTTCTAGTCTTATTTGAAGAACCGTCCACGTAGAGATTCTATTCTGTGGGGGTTTCCAGGGTATCTGTGAATTCTGCAATGAAGTCGGCTAAGTGCTATGATTTCATGGCTGTCCGAGCTTCATATTGGAGGTCGAACTCGGATAACTCGACTGCCCATTGTAAAATTCTGCCTGCTAGATCTGTCTTCTGCAATATCCCTTTTATGGGCTGGTCGGTCCAAACCTTAATGGTTTGAGCCTGGAAGTACGGGCGAAGTCGTCGAGATGTCAATATGAGAGTATAGGAAAACTTTTCTATTTTTTGGTAGTTCAGCTTGAATCCCTACAGCGCTTTACTAATGAAGTATACAGGTTGTTGCCCTATGTCATCCTCTCGAACCAGTGCTGAGGCTACTGCCCGACTTCCTACCGCAAGGTACAATACGAGTGGTTCTTCCTCTCGTGGTCGAGTTAGGATAGGTGGTCGTCCCAGGAAATTTTTGAAATCCTGGAAGGCTTGCTCGCACTTTATTATGCATTCAAACTTCTTTCCTTTCCTTAAAGTAGCATAGAAGAGGAGAGATCTTATCGTTGATCCTGCTAAGAATCTGGATAAGGCTGCCAATCTCCCGTTGAGTTGTTGTACCTCTTTGACAGAAGTTAGGCTCTTCATGTTGAGTATAGCCTGGCATTTATCCAGATTTGCCTCAATTCCTCTTTATGTGAGAATAAATCCTAAGAATTTGCCAGCTTCTACTGCAAAGGTACATTTTGCCGGATTGAGTCGCATGTCATGCTTCCTTATAGTGTCGAACACTTGGGCCAGGTCGGACAATAAGATATCTTCACTTTGTGTCTTTACTAACATATCGTCCACATAGACTTCCATGATTTTTCCAATATGATCGGAAAAGACTTTATTCATTAGCCTTTGATAAGTAGCTCCCGCATTCTTGAGACCGAAAGGCATCACAATGTAGCAGTAATTTGCTTTTGGTGTTAAAAACGAGGTCTTTTCTTGATCTGGTGGATACATGGGGATTTGGTTGTATCCGGAATATGCATCCATAAACAAGAGGTATCTATATCCGGATGAGGCATCTACCAGAGCGTCGATACTTGGGAGTGGGAAAGGGTTTTTTGGGCAGGCTTTGTTGAGATCGGTGTAGTCGGTGCACATTCGCCATTTCCCATTTGATTTTTTCACCAAAACGACGTTAGCTAGCCATAGTGGGTACTTGACTTCTCTTATGAATCTGGCCTTCAGTAGTGCTTGTACCTGTTCTTCCACAGCTTGGGATCGTTCTGGCCCAAGTTTTCTTTGTCTCTGCTGTACCGGCCGAGATCCTGGATAAACCACCAACTTGTGACACATTAGCTTGGGGTCTATGCCTGGCATGTCTGCAGCTTTCCATGCGAAGAGATCGACATTATCTCGTAAGAACTGTACTAGTAATTCTTTTGGGTGTCCTTTCAGGATCGTGCCAATATTAGTTGTTTTGTCCGAGGTGTCTCCGATCTGAACTTTCTCTACTTCACCTTCGGGCTGCGGATGGAGTTCTTCTCGTCTTTGAACTCCACCAACCTCAATTGTATGGAACTCTTCTCCTCTGCCTCTGAGGTTTAGACTTTCATTATAACGGCGGTGCACCATCTTTTGATCTGCTTTTATCGTAGCTATCCCTTCTGTAGTTGGGAATTTCATGCATAGATGTGGAGTTGAGACTATTGCGCCGAGTTGATTTAGTGTTGTCCGACCTATTAAGGCATTGTAGGCTGAACTCGCGTTGACCACGATGTAGTCTATCTTGAGTGTTCTGGATTGGTTCCCTTTTCCGAAGGTTGTATGTAGTGACACGTATCCCAGTGGTTGTACTGGGGTATCTCCCAATCCGAACAGGCTGTTCGGTTATGCTCTAAGTTCCTTTTCTTCTAAGCCGAGCTTGTCGAAGGCAGTTTTGAATAAGATGTCGGCGGAGCTCCCTCGGTCTATTAACGTGCGATGGAGATTGGCGTTCGCCAGTATGATGGTGATGACCATGGGATCGTCGTGTCCTGAGATGATACTAGATGCGTCTTCTTTGGTGAATATGATTGCAGGGATGTCGGGTGCTTCCTCTTTCCCTTCGACGTGATATACTTCTTTGAGATATCTTTTGCGGGATGATTTAGATATTCCCCCTCCTGTAAATCCTCTGTGTATCATATGGACATGTCTTTCTGGCGTACGAGGTGATCGCTCGGTTCGTCCGACCTCCTCGTCCCTCCTCCTTTTTCTTTGTTCATCGTCTCGATTTGCCAGATACCGATCTAGTTTTCCTTCTCTCACTAATTTTTCTATGATGTTTTTTAAGTCGAAGCATTCATTGGTGGAATGTCCTCAGACCCAATGATATTCACAGTATTCATTCCGATTTCCTCCTCCTCTTTTGCCTTTGAGTGGTCGAGCTGGGGATATCTTTTCTGTGTTACAGACTTCTTTGTAAATGTCCACAAGGGACACCCGAAGAGGGGTGTAATTATGATACTTTTTGATTTTTTCCCCCGTTCGATCTTCCATCTTCTTAGATTCTTTATCTTTATCTCGGTAGGTAAAACCGGGTTTCGAGGCTTCTCCAAGTCGGGAATTTTCTTCCATGTTGATGTACTTCTCTGCCCGCTCTTGCACCTCATCCAGAGATGTGGGGTATTTCTTTGATATAGATTGGCTAAAAGGTCCCTCTCGTAGGCCGTTGATGAGGCCCATGATAGCGGCCTTTGTTGGCAAGCTTTGTTTATCTAGGCACATTTTGTTGAATCTTTTCATGTAGTTGCGAAGGCTTTCTCGATCTCCTTGCTTGATCCCTAGTAGACTGGGGGCGTGCTTAGCCTTGTCTTTTTGGATGGAGAATTTGGCAAGGAATTTTTTGGCTAGGTCGTCAAAGCTTGAGATGGACTTTGGAGGTAGGTTGTCGAACCACCTGATTGCTGTCTTTGTGAGAGTTGTTGGAAAAGCTTTGTAGCGAACGGCGTCGGAGGCATCGGTGAGGTACATTCTGCTTCTGAAGTTGCTGAGGTGATGGTTGGGATCTGTAGTGCCATCGTACAAAGTCATATCTGGGAGTTTGAAGTCCTTAGGAATTTTAGTTTTCATGATTTCCCTAGTGAATGGATCTTGATCTTTGCGTGAGTTGTCTTCAGGGATGAACCGAGTAGTTTTGGTGTTGAGATCATTTCGAGTTTTAGAAGTTTATCTTCTAATTCTCGACGTCGCCGCACCTCTCTTTGTAGATCCTTCTCAACTTCTCGTTGGCGCTGGGTTTCTTTTTCCAGTTGCTTTAAATGATCTTGAAGCGCTTCAATCACTACCGGATTTGATGAGTTTTTGTCCCCGTTAGATTCTAGGGTATCTTTCAGTGTATTGCCCGTGTTTTTGTGCGGTGTTCTATCTTCAAGATCTGAGTCCTGGTCGTTGTCATGGTCGTCCACCATGGTGATGGGATGACTTCCAGATTCCCCGGCAACGGTGCCAATGTTCCGAGGGGTACCTGAAATTGTAGGTCGATCTTGGACGAGATCTTCTGTACTGGTCAGAGATGACGTGTCTGGCTGGTGGGTGGCAGCCGAAGCTGTCGTGTCTGACTTGTTAGACTATCTGCACTACTGATCCTTGGTCACCGGAGGGTGGGGGTACCTGCAAGAGACTCCGATGCTTAAGTTAGCATGGGTATTAAACAGGTTTTTAGTAGAATCAGAGTATGAGTTATACCTGGGTGCTCTAGTGTATTTATAGTAGTGTGGGCTGACCTTTCTGATAAGATAAGTTAGTTATCTTTTCTTATCTTTTCTTATTTTGGGTGAAGTCAGCTTATCTTCAAGGGAACCGCCTTTATCTCTATAGGATTGGATTGCCTTTGGATTTGGGTCGTGTTCCTCTATTTGGGCCCTTTATTGGGCTTTCCTGTCGATTTGGCCGACCTCTTTGAGAAGAGGTCGGATAGCCTGACCTGAAGAGGTCGGTTGCTTTGTCACTGAACATCTCGGGTCGGATAGCTCGACCTAGGGATTTGACACGGGTCAAGACCCCATCTGACATTTGAAAGATTTTCAAGTTGCTTGTTCTACGGCTCGAAGGCATGGAGCCGATAAGATAGCTATCATGGTTTTTGCCTTCCCTTTCTCTCTTGAAGCGCAAGCAAAGACATGGTTTTATTCCCTACCGGATGAGATTGTGACTAATTGGGATTTCTTGGGAAGAGAATTTCTAGATAAGTTCTTCCCACAGGAGAAGACCGACTACATCCGAAAAGAGATTTCGGGTATAATGCAAGGAGACCAAGAGAGTTTGTACGAATATTGGTCTCGGTTAAAGATGCTATTGGAGTCATGTCCACACCACGGAATGACCATTCACTTGCTCATTAGCTACTTTACCGGAGGTCTTTGTGCGGAAGATCGAAGATTGCTCACCGCTTCTAGTGGCGGTTCCCTTTCAAAAAATAAGACGGAGGGAGAAGCTTGGAATTTGATAAAGGATGTTGCCGAAGCTACACAACAAACGAGGGTGAGAAGTAATCCTCTTAAGGGTGTGGTAGAACCATCCCCTTCTAAATCAAGTCTAACCAAAGCACTTGGGGATATGACCACCATCCTTACACAAATCCAAAGGGATCAAAAGGAATACTACTCCATCCAAGCCGTCCAAGCCCCACCTCCGGTTGCTCAACTTGAAGGTGATGGATATTTTTTCGGAAAATGAATTTTCCAAAACACCCAAAACTAACCGGCAAGTGCACCGGGTCGCATCAAGTAATAAAACTCACGGGAGTGAGGTCGATCCCACAGGGATTGATGGATCAAGCAACTTTAGTGGGTGATTAGTTTAGTCAAGCTAACATTTAAGTGAAATTGGATGAGAGGTAGCAAACAGAAAGTAAATTGCAGGGATTATAAAGTTGCAGAAAGTAAAATTGGACAGAAACTTAAAGAGCAAGAAATGTAAATTGCAAGAATCTTAAATGACAAGGAATATAAATTGCATCAAATGTAAAGGGGAGTGGGTGCTGGAAATTAAAGAGAGCAATAGATCAAATCTTAGAGAAAATTTAACTTGCAGGAAAAGTAGATCAGATCATGAACAGAAATGTAAAATGCAGAGCACTTGCAGAAGAATTAAATTGCTTGAAAGTAAATTGAATTCAGTGAGAACAGAAAGCAATGAGAACCAAAGATCAAAATCAAGCTCAATGTAAATTAAATTGTAAACTTGCAGCAAAGGAACTTGTAGTAGAGGAGAAATTAAAATTTCAGAAGACGAAAACAGAGAGAATTCTCAAGGTGAGATTGAAACAGAATTTCTTCAATTCTCAACCCAAGATTTAAAACAAAAAGAAAAACTAAAGAGAGAGAGTTCTATATTCCTAATGCTCTCTAGTGGAGCTCGCCCCCCAATAAAAATGAAACAGATGCCTATTTATAGGCATTTTTACAAAATGAAAATGAAATTCAAAACAAATTACAATTAAAATGAAATTTCTATTCTAACTATCTCTTGTGCCTTTGAGTGGTGTCAATTGGGCCCTTGCTCTTGATGGAATTGGGTTGACAAAAGCCTCTGTTGGTTGCTCTTGGAGTTGGAGAGAAACCCATTGTGAACCGGGCCATGAATCATAAAAGTTTGAGTAAAAGTTTGAGTAAAAGTTTGAGGCAAAATTTTACTCAAACCTTTTATACCAGCTGCCCTTATTTGCTGCTACCAACGTTTGGGCTGAAGTTTGAGGTCAAACTTTTAGCCAAACGTTGGGCCTTCTTGCATGCATGTTGGGTACTACTTTGTCTGCTTGTCAATGTTGAAAATTTCATGCCCACTATAGACTATTATATATGGTTAGAAAGCTCTGAATGCCAGTTTTCTAACCCAATTAGAATCACCTCAATTGGACATCTACAACTCAAATTATGCTCATTTGAAGAGGACAAGGTCGCTGGCCTTGGTGTGCAGCGTTTGAGGTAAAGTTTGCCTCAAACGTGGTCAAAAACGCCAGTTCTGGAGGCTCAAACATATTGTCCACCCCATACTATTATACATTGTTGGAAAGCCCTGAATGTCTACTTTCCAATGCCGTTGGAAGCGCATCATTTGGAGCTCTACAGCTCGAGTTATACTTCGTCGAAAGTGCAGACGTCAGTTGGCCTCACTGCAGGTTGCCACCATGTTCATTTATGCTCATTGCGGGGCAGTTTTCTCCCTCAATTTTAGTGTCCACCATACAGTGCCATATATGCTTGGAAAGCTCTTGATTCCTACTTTCCATTGCTTTTTGAATCACCTCATTTGGAGCTCTGTAGCTCAAGTTATTCTTGTTGGAAGTATACCCCTTGTATGCCTTGTGGCGCAAACGTTTGCCAAAAAGCTTGAGGTAAACGTTGGCGCCAAAAAGTTTGGGGCAAACGTTGGCTCAAGCTTTTCTCCCAAAAGTTTGAGCTAAAGTTTGAGGCAAACTTTGGCTCAAGCTTTTTGTCCTCTCTTGCTCTTCGTTTTGAGCCACGCTTTTCTTCCTTTGGGCCACGCTTCTCTTCCTTTGGGCCACGCTTCTCTTCCTTGATTTGGTCATGGGCCACGCTTTTAGAAGCGTGGCCTAAGCCTCCAAAGTGTGCTCCAACTTCAAAGTGTGCCCAAAATTCCTCTTTTCTTCTTTTTAGCTTATTTTGTGCTCTTTTTGCTTCTTTTTCTTCTTATTTCCTACAAAGTTTATCAAATCAAAAGATCAAAGAAATATACCATTTAAGCACCAAAGAATGCAATATTTAAGCACTAATCATAAATTTCTTGTATGAAAAAGCATAGAAAAATATGACATGATGACATGTCATCACAACACCAAACTTAAACCTTGCTTGTCCCCAAGCAAGAAAAGAATCATGCAATAGAGATCAACAATCCAAGGTAAGAAGAATAGCAACTCAATGTTCATGGTAAGCTAGTTTTCTAAGCATGCTACAATCACAAAAGAAATGTAAATGATTGATGCTTCCATCTAGCTCAATTTATGAAATCTTTCTTTTATATTTCTTCCTTGAAACAAGCTTTTGCTTTTCTTATTAGCTTCTCCTTTTGGGTGCTTTGCCCCATGAGTTAATAACAAAGCTACGATTCTAAATGCTTTGTTTTCAAGTATTACCACTTGATACATAAGCACCACAAGCATTTGATTAGAGGACTTCATTAAGCTCATTTTTCTTTTCTTTTCTTGACTCTCTAATCATTGATGCTCAGAGCCTTGAGCTTTGAGGGAGTGCTTTTGCACTTGAGCCTAGCCTTGACTTCTAAGTGTTTTGTTTTCAAGCATTTGGCTTGATACATAAACACCACAAGTACTTAATAAATAAATTGCCATTGGTACTCAGAGCCTTCAGCTTTCTCATTCTTTCCCTTTTTCTTTTCTTGCCCTTTTTTTGCTTTTTCTTTCAAGGTTTTCATGATTTTCAAAAGATTTCACAAAATATACTAGATGAAAACTTCAATTAAATAAAATCCAATGCAATTGAGCAATAAATAATCATACTAGCTTTCCAATACTTGTATGCACATGCTAAAATCTTCTTTAATGCCTTGTTTGTTTATGATCATGATACTTTGTTGCTTTTGAATTCACAAAACTCAAGTTGGTAATCATAATGACACAGCACCATGTTGCAAATCAAGATTCAAGCTATGCTTATTCATACCACACATGCACATAGAGAATATAAAGACAATCATGCATTGTAAGTGCTGGAAATAAATGAGGAGAAAAGGAACTCTACAACCTTGTAGTTCATCTTCATTATTGTTGTCCTTTTTCCTCTATTCTTCCTCCTTCCCTTGCCAAACTCAGAATGCTTGCTCATCCTCAAGCAACAATTAGAACAATGGCTATGGGGCTAAGATGGATCATGAATGTCTTACACAATGAAAAGTTAGTAGTACATGTGTTCTAAGCAAGCAAAATTAAAGATAATAATCAAGGCACAAGAGATAGAGACATTGTGATTGCAAACTTAAGAAGGTGAGCATAATACTTTGCATAAAGAATAAGTGGCACACCAAACTTAGTGTGACACTTTCACTTGGAATTGATGCAAGTATCTTGTAAGGATTGGAAGCAAATTTTGTTGCATAGCAACACCAAACTTAGAATGCAATCCTATGTCAATTTATTTGAACTAAAACTAAACAAAAGAAACTGTTATATGTTAAATACAATCACCAAATGAAGAGTCTGTTATGAATAAGGATGTCTTGGTGATGTATTAATAAAAACAGTTAATGAAGGAAAGCATTAAAAACAAGTAAATAAATGAAACAAAGAGAAAACAAAAATTATCCAACTAAGAAGAACAATAACATTGTAAAAGGCAATATGATTATGCAGACAAGTGATGTTGCTGGATTCATTGCATAGAAAATTAAGTGGCACACCAAACTTAGAATCTTAGCGTGACACTTCATGTAGAATTGATG
The DNA here is from genome assembly GCF_003086295.3 of Arachis hypogaea. Classification (NCBI taxonomy): domain Eukaryota; kingdom Viridiplantae; phylum Streptophyta; class Magnoliopsida; order Fabales; family Fabaceae; genus Arachis; species Arachis hypogaea. The sequence goes on along the minus strand of NC_092049.1, from coordinate 86,424,948 downwards.
CAATCATCCAAACGGGATTGAAAACAATTTGTTGCAAGGCAACACCAAACTTAGAATGTGATCATATGCCAATTTATTGAAATTTAAACAAAGCAAGAAGAAGAAATGTACCTACTGTCTACCTGTTCTTTACTTTCTTCCTCTTCTTCCAGTTTGTTAAGAGGAATGACCTCAAGGGAGGAGAAGATTCAGCTATTGCCCCCTGTCTTGGTCTCTCCTCAGCAAGCTTCCTTGTGAAATTGGCTTGATTGATCTTGCTTGCTGGATCAGTGATGCCAAGGCATCGTAGGCTAGTTTCACTAGCATTTTTCTGTTAGTTTTAGTTGTTTTATGCATTTTCTTGAGCTTTAAGTAACCAAGAATGGTTAAAAGAATAACAAAGCAACGAACCATCCAAACAGTATGATTTTGATGCAAATGCCATGAGTTTTTAGTTATATTACTTGAATTCTATGAATGGAAGAATTCTCATGAAATTTTGCAAGACTTTGATGCAATTGTTTGGATGATTTCAGGGAAGAAGAGGCTAGGCAAGGAAGCAACAAAAACAATAAAGGAAGCTTGAATATCACATGTGGAGTTTAAGTTCCAGTTTAAGCCTAAACTGGAGCCTAAACGCCAGAATCATGAAGGCTAAGAAATGCTGGAATTGAAGTTTAACCTCCAGTTTAACCTTAAACTGGAGGTTAAACGCCAGAATGAAAGACTCACCAAAGAAGCATTTCCACGTTTAACCTCCAGTTTGACCTTAAACTGGAGGTTAAACGCCAGAATGAGAATGCCACCCAGGAAGGAGTTCCACGTTTAACCTCCAGTTTAACCTTAAACTGGAGGTTAAACGCCAGAATGGGAAAAGCACCAGGGAGCCATTTCCACGTTTAAGCTCCAGTTTGACCTCAAACTGGAGCTTAAACGTGTTCGACAGATTTTCTCCTCCAGGGTTGCTCTCTCCATTTCCACGTTTAAGCTCCAGTTTGACCTCAAACTGGAGCTTAAACGTGTTCGACACCTCCAGGGCTACCATTCTAAGCTTCCACGTTTAACCTCCAGTTTAACCTTAAACTGGAGGTTAAACGTGTTCGACCTCCAGGATGCCTCCTTCCATTCCCACGTTTAACCTCCAGTTTAACCTTAAACTGGAGGTTAAACGTGTTCGACCTCCAGGGCTGCCCTTCCTTTATCCACGTTTAAGCTTCAGTTTAACCTTAAACTGAAGCTTAAACGTGTTCGACTACATTACTCTCCAGGGCTGCCTTCTTCCATTTCCACGTTTAAGCTTCAGTTTAACCTTAAACTGAAGCTTAAACGTGCTTCGACAAAAGGCCTCACTGGAAGTATCTGGCGTTTAAGCTGCAGTTTAAGCTTAAACTGCAACTTAAACGCCACTCTTGGAAAAGGTTTCTGGGTCAATAATATTGCGGTTTAAGTTACTCTTTTAGCACAAACAATAACTTAAACTTACTCTGGTATGAAACCCAATTGAATATCATGGTTTATGGGATTGGGCCTGAAGGATTGATGAGTTTGAAATCTCAATTTATTGAGTCATGTGTCATTATTTGATTATCACTAAGTTGGCTCAATGAATGTTACAGAATTTGGATCAACAGCCTCATCAAGATTATGGATCATAAACCCAAGGCAAAAGGAAAGCAAGGAGAGGCCTCAAAGCCCAAGAAGCACAACAGAAGCTCAATATAGAAAGTGTATAAATAGGATAGAATTTAAGTTAGAGAGAACGGGACCTTCACTTTTAGCTAGTTTTCATTTTCTTTGTAATTGAATTCAGAGCTATGACTCACTAAACCCCCTTTCATTGGGTTAGGGAGCTCTATTGTAATTCAATGAATCAATAATAGTTTATCTTCTTCTTCAATCTTTTCTCTTGAATTTTGTTAGAAAGCTTCTCGATCTAATTCCATTGAGTAGTTGTCTTGGGAAAGAAACTACCTATACTTGGAATCCTTCGGAACCTTGGGAAAGGAATGGAGGATTCATGCTAGAGAAGCTTTCTCACAGTGAATTGGATTGGGGTTTGGATGGATATTGTGACATGTAATCCTACCAAATTGTGGTTCATGAAACTGTGTGGTATAATCAGTGATCGAACATCATCTCTTCTTATGAACATTTAAACCAAGGGATTGGGAATTTGTTTGTTTTTAGAGAGAATTGGTGAGCCAAGGGATTGGGATCCAATCATATAAGATTGCCAAGCAAAATTCAATGAACGCATTGCTTGAGGAAGAGATAAACATGTTTTGATTCGGAGATCTCAATATCTCCTATAACCCAATGAATCCCCCAATTCTGATTTCCATCTTCTCTTTACATTCTGCAACTCAACTCATGCAATCACCCCCATTCCCTTTTAATTTCAGCAATTTCGTTTATGCTCTTTAATTCATGCAATTTAAGATTTCGCCATTTCAATTTCTTGTCATTTACTTTTCCCGCCAATTTTACATTCCGCAATTCTCATCTCAATCTTGATTCCGCTCAACTAGAACACACTTCTAATCCGAATTGCTCACTCAACCAATCCTTGTGGGATTCGACCTCACTCTATTGTGAGTTTTTACTTGACGATAACCGGTGCACTTGCCGGAAGGAATTTTGCCGATCGTGCAATTTCCTAAATCGTAGCATAACTAGTTTATGTGCATCAAGTTTATGGCGCCGTTGCCGGGGATTGGTTTTCGATTGACAATTCTCAAATTGGAAGTTAACTAGATTGAGCATTTTTTTTTATTTTGATTAATTCAGTACAAGTTACTTGTTGAATTTTAATTTCTGCACCCTGTTACATGCTTTCTTTCTTTATGCCTTTAAATTCAAGCAACTAACTCACTGACTCACTAACTGTTTGAATTAATTCCTCAATTGCTCTAACCATACTCTTCCATTAACCAAGAGTATTTCACTTGTTTGTGCTTGTGCTGTGCTCTTGTATGACAGGTAGGAGAGGAGAGACATCAACTCCTCCATATACCGAACCAGAGAGGACCCTTCATAGACTGAGAAGGGAAGCAAGAGGGAAGAGAGTACTGGGAGAAGAAGAATCTGAAGGAGAATCTGAGGACAATTTTGAGGAAGCTCTAGATCTCAACATGGATAGAGAAGTTCACAACCATGAGAGAGCTGATGGAAACAATGCCATTCCTGAGAGGAGGGTTCTTAGTTCATACATAAACCCAACCTCTGGGAATTGTGGTAGCAGCATCCAGAAACCACCCATTCAGGCCAACAATTTTGAGCTCAAACCACAGCTAATATCACTTGTGGAGAATCATTGTTCATTTGGTGGGAGTGCTAATGAAGATCCCAACCAACATCTCACAAAATTCCTGAGAATTTGTGACACTGTGAAGTCCAATGGAGTCCAGGAAGATGCCTATAAACTGCTTTTGTTCCCATTTTCACTTAGGGACAAAGCAGCTAAGTGGCTGGAATCATTCCCAAGGGGGAGTCTAACAACATGGGATGAGGTGGAAAGCAAGTTTCTGGCACGTTTCTACCCTCCACAAAAGGTCAATAGGCTTCGATCTGAGGTTCAGACTTTTAGACAACAAGATGGTGAAACTCTCTACGAGGCATGGGAGAGATTCAAGGACTTGACTAGGAAATGCCCACCAGACATGTTCCATGATTGGGTGCAATTGCATATCTTCTATGATGGACTCTCTTATGAATCAAGGAAGGCTGTAGACCATTCATCAGGAGGTTCATTGAACAGGAAAAAGACTGTGGAAGAAGCCATTGAAGTGATTGAGACAGTGGCTGAGAATGAGTACTACTATGCATCAGAAAGGCACAACACTAAGGGAGTCATGGAGCTGAACCATGTTGATACAATTCTAGCCCAAAACAAGGTGTTTGCCAAGCAACTAGCGGAGCTTACCAGGCAATTAGAAACAAAGCAAGTAGCTGCAATACACACACAAGATCAAGAGGAAGTAAGCATTGAAGGAGGTGATTGGGAAGAGGCCAACTATGTGGGAAACCAACAAAGGCAATCATATGATCCACATTCCAACACTTACAACCCAGGCTGGAGAAACCACCCAAACTTTGGGTGGGGAAACCAACAAACCCAACCACAAAACCACAAACCTTACAACCACAACCAACATAACAATTCCACATACCAAAACTCCAACCAAAGATCATACCAAGCCACACAAAACACTTACTCCCAACCACCATATCATGGCCAAATTAATCAACCTACCCAACCTAATCCGAACCAACAATTTCAAGATCAATTAAACCGGATAGAAGGAATGATGGCAACCATGAGTCAAGACATAATTGAATTGAAGAGCTTCAGGGATGATGTGAGAACTACCTTAAGAAACCATGGTGAAAAACTCAAGAGGATGGAATCTCAAGTAGGAGAGCTATCTCAACAGGCACCCAAATCAACTGCAGTGTTCCCTAGTGACACAGAAAAGAATCCTAAAGGGGAACAAAAGAGAGTAAGATGGGAAGAATGCAAGGCCATCACCATATTGAAGGAAGTCTCAGAAGAAGAAGGAATCAAGCCCTCAGAGCAGGAGCCAGAAATCTTGAAGGAAGGTGTGGAAGAAGCTAAGCAGGAAGGTGAAACTGAGCAAGCCAAGGAACTGCAAAAAGGCACGCTGGAAATATACCAACCAAAAGCACCATTTCCTCAGAGGATAGGAGGAGGTGAAAAAGAGAAAACCTATTCAAGGTTTTTAGAGACATTTAACTCTCTCCATGTCAATATTCCCTTTCTTGAGATTCTCCATCAAATGCCTACACACATCAAGTATTTAAAGGAATTGTTAAGCAAGAAAAGAGTTTTGAAGGGAGGACAAACGGTAATCATGAACAAAGAATGCAGTGCTCTCATCAAGAAGGACACACTCTCTAAGAAAACGGACCCAGGAAGTTTTCATATCCCTTGCATCATAGGGGAAACAAGAATTGACAGAGGATTCTGTGATCTAGGAGCTAGCATAAATGTGATGCCTCTAACTCTTATGAAAAGGCTACAACTGAATGAGGTGAGATCCACTGATGTAATCATACAACTGGCTGACAGAACTCAGAAGCAAGCTGAAGGGGTAGTTGAAAATGTGCTGGTGAAAGTGGGGGATTATTACTTCCCCACAGACTTTGTCATTGTGGACATGGAGGAAAGCTACTTACACCCTATCATTCTGGGCAGACCATTTCTAGCCACTACTAGAGCGCTCATAGATGTAGAACAAGGAGAGCTAATTCTGAGAATACATGATGAACAGCTCATTTTCAAAGTTTTCAAACCTGCATCTGAGCCTGAACCAGAACCTGAAAAGCCTAAGGATGATAGTAGCCATCTGTGTTTGGAGGAAAGTAATCCAGCAGCTGAAACTCTAAAACAGTCCTTGGAAGGCAAAAAAGAGTTGCAAGAGTTAAAGCCACAAAAATCAGTGGAAACAGATCAGAAGGATCCTCCTGACATAAGGGTCAATGAAGAAATCCTCAAGAGAAAGGGAAGAGTGATAGGGAGATTGCCAAGAGGGTGGAGAAACAAGAAAATTCCCACTGAAGGTTTTTCTCCGGGAGATAACGTGATATCAAGTCATTATCTGCCAATCCCACCTGGCCTCAAAACCATTCCTTCCCAGCTCCCTCAAGTGTTCACAATCAGGAAAATTCTTTCTATGGAACATTTAGAGGTCATCAATGAATCAAGTGGGGACGTTTTCATAGTGAGAGGAGAAGACGTCAAGCACTACAATCCACCCTAACAAGGGACAACCGTCAAGCTAGTGACGTTAAAGAAGCGCTTCATGGGAGGCAACCCATGTTTTAATATCCTTACTTTTTTTGTTTTGTTGTGCATCTAATAAAGCATGGTTTCTTATGCATGAACTTGAATCCTCAGGACAACTGCTGAAAGAGTGCACTAAACATTGCATGTAAAATGTAATTTGCCTCTAAGTTTGGTGTGCCTGAAGGCACCCCAAATTTTATTCAAAATGCATTCAATTTTTAGTGCACAACCAAAGATTAAGTTTGGTGTTCCTCTTTGAACACGGTTCATGAAAAGCACGAAGTTCCTCTGGATTTCGAAATTCATGACAAGTATACCATTCGCATGTTTTAATGCTTTGGTTTCAATTACTTAGGGTAGTAAATTTGTTTAGAATCAAAGAGCCAAGGTGACTATGATTTATTAGAATTAAGCACATTCATTAAGGACAACCAATATGGATTTCATGTCATCAGGAGACTTGACCAAACACTAAGTTTGGTGTCCAAATAATAAGTGTGCATACATGTAGAAGTCACGGCTATAAGCTCACAAAGACAATCATTGATTTACATGTGCAAGTACTATTCATAATTCACATGGACCGAAAAATGATAGCAAAACTTGTTTGTTTGTGCAGGTACAAATGAAAAGACAAAAATGGAGGAAAAAGACAAAGGGAGGTACGGTGCTTGGTCAAAAAGAAAATTCACAAGTCTTTGAAACTAACACATGGGAAAAGGAAGTTCTGCAAGAAAAGATAGCTACATGTACAACCTAATGCACCCAGAATACTTCCAAGAAAATGAAAAGCAATTCGTCCTTCTCCCTAATTCATATATTTACCATCAAGCCACCCTTCACAAATCACCCTAGCCGTCCATTTTGCACTTACGGGCATTATAAAGAACCACTTGGGGAACAAGTTCAACACCACCAAATCTCCTTCATGCACATTTCCTTCATCATAGCATAAATTATCTCTTGCCGAAAACAACCTCCCCACACTTCCAACAACACTTCTTGCTTCACCTTGTCAACTTTAGCTTGTCACTTACCAAAACTAAAAGACCAATGGCAGCTTCATCTAGCCACAAAAGAAGAAAAGACAAGCAGCCAATGGAGGAAAACAGGGAATTCGATGCATGGAGATACAGATCAGTTTTCCATGAGATTCAAGCCGAATGGATGAGACCTAAAACGGTACTAGCTGAGGTTCCCTTTGACCTTGAAAAGGATGAGTTCCCAGGTGTTTGGGAAAAGATCAAAAAGAGGAAGTGGGAGCTCCTGACTAAGCCAATCACTAAAATCAACATCAACCTGGTGAAAGAGTTTTATGCAAATGCAGTAAGGGAGGATCCAACCAAGAAACCCACATACAAAAGCTATGTGAGAGGGGTGGAAGTTGACTTCAGTCCCAAAGCAATCATGAAAACTCTTGGCCTGAAAAACATACATTTCAGCCAAGCAAGTTATGAAGAAAGGATGATAGGAGAACCTGACTATGCAACTATTGCTGAAGACCTTTGTGCCATCAGAGCTGAATGGGTGAGAAAAACAAGAGGGGCTCCAAGAGTCTTGAGAAGGGGAGACCTAACACCTGAAGCTAAAGGGTGGTATGCAATAGTTAGGAGATCCATCCTACCCACTGCAAACTCTTCAGAAATAGTCCCTAAAAGAGCCATCTTGCTACATTGCATTATGGTGGGAGGGGAGATCAAAGTTCATAAACTCATTACTGAACAGATACAAGAGTTTAGTGAGAAAAGTGACCCTGAATCCTGGCTCCACTTCCCTAGCACTATCATTAGACTATGCATCGATGCCCAAGTACCACTTGAGGATGAAAGACCTAATTGGCTATATCCTGGATTGGCCATAACTGCGTACAGAATGACTCTTGGCCCAACTCCTCCAAGACATACAAGAAGAAGAAATGAAGAAGGGCAACAAGTGGAAGCCGAGCAAGAAGCAGAACAAGAAGGACAGGAAGGAGAAGACAGAGAAGAAGAGCAAGAAGAGCAAGCAATTCCAGAAAGAAGACAAAGAATTCCCAGAGACCCCATGGATATGAGCAGAATGCAGGAAATCATGGAAGGAATGTCTCAACAATACATGAGGTCTCAGGAGAGACAAGAGGACTTTCACCTCAAAATGATGGATATGCAAAGGAACTTTGAATCAAGATTCTTGGATCTGCAAAGGGAACAGAATTTACACTTACAGGAATCTTTCAGCCACATATGCCAACACCAAGATGCCAATGTCATGGCAATTAAGGAAGCCACCACTTTGCAGAATGCAAGATACTCAGTCCAAGCTGATTACAACATCAGTTCGCAAATCAAGCTTAACTACATAGGAGAACATCTACACAAGATGGACCCAGCATTCCCGGCTTTTGATGAGTATTTCAAAGGGAGGAAAGAAGGAGAAATAAACAAGGCAATGATCCTTGAAAAAGGAGTGGAAGAAACGATGAAAAAGGCTGGATTCTGGAAAAAGCTCATAAGAAAAGACAAAGGAAGCACAAGTGGTCAAAAAGAGGCAGGAAGCAAGAAGAAACAGGATCCCAAGAATTGAGAAGAACCAAGCAATAAATAAGAGGTGGTCTCGTTCCTTAATAATCAAATGATAATTGGTGAATTGTCTTTATGAACTTTCTTTCATTATGAGTCATTTAAGTTTTAATGTGAAGTCTCTAGTATGTTGTTTGTTTATTGCTTTGAATAAAGTGAATGCCTAGATGATTGGATATAACTTCACCTTCTTAAACAAGTGCTTGCCATGCTTGTTCTGTTTCCAAAAATAAAAGAAAAGTGTGAACAAAAGTAACTTGGCTCAATTAGTGACAAATCAAGTAGAATTAAGTGGTGGTATGCATGCTTGATTGTTTAGTCAGATCACTGGAATTAAAGTGTAGAATTATCATTTTTTGTGTAGAAATTGAAAACTGTCTATGGATCTTGATGAATAAATGTCTTTGGCCATGAAAAAGAAAGAAAAAGAAGAAGAAAAAGCCACTGAAAAAGGGCAACCAAAAAGCAAAAAAAAAAAAAAATTGAGAAAATAAGCTAGGTACCAATGGTTTGAACTTCTGAGACAAATGCCTGTGGTGTTTATGTATTAAGGATATGCTTGGATGAATAGGTTCTGAGGAGTGTTTCAACACTTGGTAACTTGGGTTAACTAACCCGGGATTATCAACCAAAAGTCCATTATCAAGAGCAACCTAAATACAAAACATTTAGTCACACAAAGAGGTGCTGGGCACCAATGTCTCAAGAAGAAATGTGAACTAAAATGCCTAAAGTGGATATGTGTAGTGCACTGATAAGAAAAAGAAAATGCCAAAGGCTTGTGCAACACATGACACTAAGCAAACAAGGAGCAAAGTAGTTCTAAGAAAAAGAAAAGAAAAACAAAGAAGAGAAAAGTGCCAAGGACATAAGAATAACAAGAGGCCATAGCAGTGTTTGATGGATGCAATGAAAAGTGATGATCTTACCTGATAAGAATGAAAAAGTGATGCTGCAACTTTCTGCAATAAACCCTTCTGATGAACTTCAAATGCTTGCTAATATAGCCAATGTAATTGCTTTCTGTTTCACACTTTCTTCTCAAATAACTCAGGACTTGCTTAGGGACAAGCAAGTATTAAGTTTGGTGTTGTGATGCCAAGGCATCGTAGGCTAGTTTCACTAGCATTTTTCTGTTAGTTTTAGTTGTTTTATGCATTTTCTTGAGCTTTAAGTAACCAAGAATGGTTAAAAGAATAACAAAGCAACGAACCATCCAAACAGTATGATTTTGATGCAAATGCCATGAGTTTTTAGTTATATTACTTGAATGCTATGAATGGAAGAATTCTCATGAAATTTTGCAAGACTTTGATGCAATTGTTTGGATGATTTCAGGGAAGAAGAGGCTAGGCAAGGAAGCAACAAAAACAATAAAGGAAGCTTGAATATCACATGTGGAGTTTAAGTTCCAGTTTAAGCCTAAACTGGAGCCTAAACGCCAGAATCATGAAGGCTAAGAAATGCTGGAATTGAAGTTTAACCTCCAGTTTAACCTTAAACTGGAGGTTAAACGCCAGAATGAAAGACTCACCAAAGAAGCATTTCCACGTTTAACCTCCAGTTTGACCTTAAACTGGAGGTTAAACGCCAGAATGAGAATGCCACCCAGGAAGGAGTTCCACGTTTAACCTCCAGTTTAACCTTAAACTGGAGGTTAAACGCCAGAATGGGAAAAGCACCAGGGAGCCATTTCCACGTTTAAGCTCCAGTTTGACCTCAAACTGGAGCTTAAACGTGTTCGACAGATTTTCTCCTCCAGGGTTGCTCTCTCCATTTCCACGTTTAAGCTCCAGTTTGACCTCAAACTGGAGCTTAAACGTGTTCGACACCTCCAGGGCTACCATTCTAAGCTTCCACGTTTAACCTCCAGTTTAACCTTAAACTGGAGGTTAAACGTGTTCGACCTCCAGGATGCCTCCTTCCATTCCCACGTTTAACCTCCAGTTTAACCTTAAACTGGAGGTTAAACGTGTTCGACCTCCAGGGCTGCCCTTCCTTTATCCACGTTTAAGCTTCAGTTTAACCTTAAACTGAAGCTTAAACGTGTTCGACTACATTACTCTCCAGGGCTGCCTTCTTCCATTTCCACGTTTAAGCTTCAGTTTAACCTTAAACTGAAGCTTAAACGTGCTTCGACAAAAGGCCTCACTGGAAGTATCTGGCGTTTAAGCTGCAGTTTAAGCTTAAACTGCAACTTAAACGCCACTCTTGGAAAAGGTTTCTGGGTCAATAATATTGCGGTTTAAGTTACTCTTTTAGCACAAACAATAACTTAAACTTACTCTGGTATGAAACCCAATTGAATATCATGGTTTATGGGATTGGGCCTGAAGGATTGATGAGTTTGAAATCTCAATTTATTGAGTCATGTGTCATTATTTGATTATCACTAAGTTGGCTCAATGAATGTTACAGAATTTGGATCAACAGCCTCATCAAGATTATGGATCATAAACCCAAGGCAAAAGGAAAGCAAGGAGAGGCCTCAAAGCCCAAGAAGCACAACAGAAGCTCAATATAGAAAGTGTATAAATAGGATAGAATTTAAGTTAGAGAGAACGGGACCTTCACTTTTAGCTAGTTTTCATTTTCTTTGTAATTGAATTCAGAGCTATGACTCACTAAACCCCCTTTCATTGGGTTAGGGAGCTCTATTGTAATTCAATGAATCGATAATAGTTTATCTTCTTCTTCAATCTTTTCTCTTGAATTTTGTTAGAAAGCTTCTCGATCTAATTCCATTGAGTAGTTGTCTTGGGAAAGAAACTACCCATACTTGGAATCCTTCGGAACCTTGGGAAAGGAATGGAGGATTCATGCTAGAGAAGCTTTCTCACAGTGAATTGGATTGGGGTTTGGATGGATATTGTGACATGTAATCCTACCAAATTGTGGTTCATGAAACTGTGTGGTATAATTAGTGATCGAACATCATCTCTTCTTATGAACATTTAAACCAAGGGATTGGGAATTTGTTTGTTTTTAGAGAGAATTGGTGAGCCAAGGGATTGGGATCCAATCATATAAGATTGCCAAGCAAAATTCAATGAACGCATTGCTTGAGGAAGAGATAAACATGTTTTGATTCGGAGATCTCAATATCTCCTATAACCCAATGAATCCCCCAATTCTGATTTCCATCTTCTCTTTACATTCTGCAACTCAACTCATGCAATCACCCCCATTCCCTTTTAATTTCAGCAATTTCGTTTATGCTCTTTAATTCATGCAATTTAAGATTCCGCCATTTCAATTTCTTGTCATTTACTTTTCCCGCCAATTTTACATTCCGCAATTCTCATCTCAATCTTGATTCCGCTCAACTAGAACACACTTCTAATCCGAATTGCTCACTCAACCAATCCTTGTGGGATTCGACCTCACTCTATTGTGAGTTTTTACTTGACGATAACCGGTGCACTTGCCGGAAGGAATTTTGCCGATCGTGCAATTTCCTAAATCGTAGCATAACTAGTTTATGTGCATCAAGTTTATGGCGCCGTTGCCGGGGATTGGTTTTCGATTGACAATTCTCAAATTGGAAGTTAACTAGATTGAGCATTTTTTTTTATTTTGATTAATTCAGTACAAGTTACTTGTTGAATTTTAATTTCTGCACCCTGTTACATGCTTTCTTTCTTTATGCCTTTAAATTCAAGCAACTAACTCACTGACTCACTAACTGTTTGAATTAATTCCTCAATTGCTCTAACCATACTCTTCCATTAACCAAGAGTATTTCACTTGTTTGTGCTTGTGCTGTGCTCTTGTATGACAGGTAGGAGAGGAGAGACATCAACTCCTCCATATACCGAACCAGAGAGGACCCTTCATAGACTGAGAAGGGAAGCAAGAGGGAAGAGAGTACTGGGAGAAGAAGAATCTGAAGGAGAATCTGAGGACAATTTTGAGGAAGCTCTAGATCTCAACATGGATAGAGAAGTTCACAACCATGAGAGAGCTGATGGAAACAATGCCATTCCTGAGAGGAGGGTTCTTAGTTCATACATAAACCCAACCTCTGGGAATTGTGGTAGCAGCATCCAGAAACCACCCATTCAGGCCAACAATTTTGAGCTCAAACCACAGCTAATATCACTTGTGGAGAATCATTGTTCATTTGGTGGGAGTGCTAATGAAGATCCCAACCAACATCTCACAAAATTCCTGAGAATTTGTGACACTGTGAAGTCCAATGGAGTCCAGGAAGATGCCTATAAACTGCTTTTGTTCCCATTTTCACTTAGGGACAAAGCAGCTAAGTGGCTGGAATCATTCCCAAGGGGGAGTCTAACAACATGGGATGAGGTGGAAAGCAAGTTTCTGGCACGTTTCTACCCTCCACAAAAGGTCAATAGGCTTCGATCTGAGGTTCAGACTTTTAGACAACAAGATGGTGAAACTCTCTACGAGGCATGGGAGAGATTCAAGGACTTGACTAGGAAATGCCCACCAGACATGTTCCATGATTGGGTGCAATTGCATATCTTCTATGATGGACTCTCTTATGAATCAAGGAAGGCTGTAGACCATTCATCAGGAGGTTCATTGAACAGGAAAAAGACTGTGGAAGAAGCCATTGAAGTGATTGAGACAGTGGCTGAGAATGAGTACTACTATGCATCAGAAAGGCACAACACTAAGGGAGTCATGGAGCTGAACCATGTTGATACAATTCTAGCCCAAAACAAGGTGTTTGCCAAGCAACTAGCGGAGCTTACCAGGCAATTAGAAACAAAGCAAGTAGCTGCAATACACACACAAGATCAAGAGGAAGTAAGCATTGAAGGAGGTGATTGGGAAGAGGCCAACTATGTGGGAAACCAACAAAGGCAATCATATGATCCACATTCCAACACTTACAACCCAGGCTGGAGAAACCACCCAAACTTTGGGTGGGGAAACCAACAAACCCAACCACAAAACCACAAACCTTACAACCACATACCAACATAACAATTCCACATACCAAAACTCCAACCAAAGATCATACCAATCCTCTTGTTGGTGCTTTTGTTAATTGCCTTCACTTCCTTGAATTTACGACTTGGTTGCTGTGTGATTGTTGGAGTTTTGTCTTCATCAAGAGTCTCTTGCAATGGTGGTTCTGTGGATTCTTCCTTCATGTACTTCTCTGCTTCACTTGAGTTTGGAATTCTTTGGTTGTCTTTCTCACTTTCTTGCTCTTCCACTTCCTCTCTTGTACCCAACATTTGACTTAATAGCTTTTTCATTGAGGAGGTTTGTTGATCTTCCCAACATTTCTTCATCTCCTCTTCATATTTTTCAATCACAGATTCAATTGTCGAGAGTTTTTGGGTCAGGAAAATTTGTGAGAGTTGTGATTCTTCATGTTCCTTTGTCATCTCAAGTGTAGTTTCATTTTTAACCACCTCATTCTTTATTGAAAGTTCACTTGATGCAGTAGCCTCCTCATCTTGTTTTTCCACTTCCTCACTCACAAATTGGTCTTCATCTTCATTGTTTGATGGTTCTAAGTTCCCCCTTGATTGCTCTGAGGACTCATTCATCTTCTTGAATACAAATTCTTTCCAGGATTGGGGTTGTGTGTATCTTTCCATGAGTTTTCTGTGTATTTCAATGGCTTGGAGGTAATCCTCATCTGTTGGTTCAAGAGATGAAGGTTGAGAGTAATTTTGGTGACATGGATGTGTTGTGGTGAAGTTGTGTTGAGGGGTGTGGAATGAATTGTGTGATTGATGGGGTAACTTGTATGGATTTTGGAGGAAACTTTGTGTTGAGGCATAATCAAGTGATGAAGAACTTTCAAATGAGAGACTGGGACGTGAGGGTGGATGCTCTTCCATTCTTTGGTGATGCTTCCATCCACCATGAGGATAATGATATGAATCATTTTGTGGTGGTGGTTGGTATCCCATATGATTTTTTTGCTCATCTTGTGTCTCTGAAGCAAGTCTCCATAAATTGGAGTGCTCAGAATGTGTATTCTCTTGGTGATATCCCAGCCACCATTAGAGATTGGTGATGGTGGGTAATATCCCATAAAATTTGTTTGATCATAAGATGAGTTGAACTCCATTTAAATTTTGTAAAACACAACACCAAATAAAATTGAAATTCATGTTTCAGATGATATTTGCTTAGTGAGGCAAAAACACAAACACCTTGGTTTCAAGAACAAAAACAAAGAAAATGCTTAATCTGGACTTCTCACCCACTTAATCATTGTTGATCTAAATCAATCCCCGGCAACGGCGCCAAAAACTTGATGGATATTTTTGCGGAAAACGAATTTTCCAAAACACCCAAAACTAACCGGCAAGTGCACCGGGTCGCATCAAGTAATAAAACTCACGGGAGTGAGGTCGATCCCACAGGGATTGATGGATCAAGCAACTTTAGTGGGTGATTAGTTTAGTCAAGCTAACATTTAAGTGAAATTGGATGAGAGGTAGCCAACAGAAAGTAAATTGCAGGGATTATAAAGTTGCAGAAAGTAAAATTGGACAGAAACTTAAAGAGCAAGAAATGTAAATTGCAAGAATCTTAAATGACAAGGAATATAAATTGCATCAAATGTAAAGGGGAGTGGGTGCTGGAAATTAAAGAGAGCAATAGATCAAATCTTAGAGAAAATTTAACTTGCAGGAAAAGTAGATCAGATCATGAACAGAAATGTAAAATGCAGAGCACTTGCAGAAGAATTAAATTGCTTGAAAGTAAATTGAATTCAGTGAGAACAGAAAGCAATGAGAACCAAAGATCAAAATCAAGCTCAATGTAAATTAAATTGTAAACTTGCAGCAAAGAAACTTGTAGTAGAGGAGAAATTAAAATTTCAGAAGACGAAAACAGAGAGAATTCTCAAGGTGAGATTGAAACAGAATTTCTTCAATTCTTAACCTAAGATTTAAAACAAAAAGAAAAACTAAAGAGAGAGAGTTCTATATTCCTAATGCTCCCTAGTGGAGCTCGCCCCCCCAATAAAAATGAAACAGATGCCTATTTATAGGCATTTTTACAAAATGAAAATGAAATTCAAAACAAATTACAATTAAAATGAAATTTCTATTCTAACTATCTCTTGTGCCTTTGAGTGGTGTCAATTGGGCCCTTGCTCTTGATGGAATTGGGTTGACAAAAGCCTCTGTTGGTTGCTCTTGGAGTTGGAGAGAAACCCATTGTGAACCGGGCCATGAATCATAAAAGTTTGAGTAAAAGTTTGAGTAAAAGTTTGAGGCAAACTTTTACTCAAACTTTTTATACCAGCTGCCCTTATTTGCTGCTACCAACGTTTGGGCTAAAGTTTGAGGTCAAACTTTTAGCCAAACGTTGGGCCTTCTTGCATGCATGTTGGGGTACTACTTTGTCTGCTTGTCAACGTTGCATATTTCATGCCCACTATAGACTATTATATATGGTTAGAAAGCTCTGAATGTCAGCTTTCTAACCCAATTGAAATCACCTCAATTGGACATCTACAACTCAAATTATGCTCATTTGAAGAGGACAAGGTCGCTGGCCTTGGTGTGCAGCGTTTGAGGTAAAGTTTGCCTCAAATGTGGTCGAAAACGCCAGTTCTGGAGGCTCAAACATATTGTCCATCCCATACTATTATACATTGTTGGAAAGCCATAAATGTCTACTTTCCAATGCCGTTGGAAGTGCATCATTTGGAGCTCTACAGCTCGAGTTATACTCCGTCGAAGGTGCAGAGGTCAGTTGGCCTCACTGCAGGTTGCCACCATGTTCATTTATGCTCATTGCGGGGCAGTTTTCTCCCTCAATTTTAGTGTCCACCATGCAGTGCCATATATGCTTGGAAAGCTCTTGATTCCTACTTTCCATTGCTTTTTGAATCACCTCATTTGGAGCTCTGTAGCTCAAGTTATTCTTGTTGGAAGTATACCCCTTGTATGCCTTGTGGCGCCAACGTTTGCCAAAAAGCTTGAGGCAAACGCTGACGCAAGCTTTTTCTCCCCTGGGTGTGTTGGTGTGACGCCAACGTTTGCCAAAAAGTTTGAGGCAAACGTTGGCTCAAGTTTTTCTCCCAAAAGTTTGAGCTAAAGTTTGAGGCAAACTTTGGCTCAAGCTTTTTGTCCTCTCTTGCTCTTTGTTTTGAGCCACGCTTTTCTTCCTTTGGCCACGCTTCTCTTCCTTTGGACCACGCTTCTCTTCCTTGATTTGGTCATGGGTCACGCTTTTAGAAGCGTGGCCTAAGCTTCCTAAGTGTGCTCCAACTTCAAAGTGTGCCCAAAATTCCTCTTTTCTTCTTTTTAGCTTATTTTGTGCTCTTTTTGCTTCTTTTTCTTCTTATTTCCTACAAAGTTTATCAAATCAAAAGATCAAAGAAATATACCATTTAAGCACCAAAGAATGCAATATTTAAGCACTAATCGTAAATTTCTTGTATGAAAAAGCATAGAAAAACATGACATGATGACATGTCATCAGAAGGCCCTCCTAGGATTTGTGGTTTATGCTCTAGCACCACACATTACACCGACCAATGCCATCAAATTCAAGAGGAATATGCTCTTGTGGTAGCCAATGTGAATTACAACAACCCTCCACCCTACCCTCCTCAAGGTCAAAACAATTACCATCAAGGTGGTAATCAACATCAAGGGTGGAGAGATAATGCACAAGGAAGCAATCAAAACTAAAGGTGGAACAACTCTTCTTCTCATCACAACAACAACCAATCTTCATCCCAATATCACCATAACAACACCAACTACCAAGCCAACCAAGGCCACTCCAACCAAAACCAAAACAACTACACCAAATACCAAGCACTGCACCATAGACAACAAAACCAAAACCAAACCCCTCTATCTTCCAACAATCAAGTTGATGAGCTTAGAGCTGCCATGGAAAATTGAGATGAGATCAACAAGGCTCAATTCGAGGCCTTGAATACTCAATTGGCCAACGTCACCAACATGCTTTCAAAGATGAACATGTCAAGCCAATCACCAACCCCCAATAACAACACCAACCAACCCTCAAGTTCCTCTAACCTTCCATCCCAATCCCAACCAAACCCAAGAGGCGGTCTCAACGCCATCACTCTACGGTCGGGGACTACATTAGAGGAGATACCTCCAAGGGTCATGGGAGAAATTCATGAGGAAGAGGTAGTTATTGAAGCTCCGCATGAAGAAGAGGTGGCAGACAAAAGGCATGAGGAAGAAGGAGTAAACCTCAAGGAACCTAAGAGGAAAGCTATAGTGGATGAGTCCATTCCTATTCCATTCCCTTCCATGGTGAAGAAGGCAAAGAAAACACCGGAGTTTGATTTGAACATGCTTCAAGTGTTCAAAAAGGTTGAGGTAACCATACCACTCCTTGATGCTATTCAACAAATTCCAAAGTATGCAAAATTTTTGAAAGACTTGTGTACACACAAGGATAGGATAGGAGAATTGGAGACATTATCCTTGGGTAGTTCAATTTCTTCCTTGATGGAACCTATTCCAAGAAAATGTGGTGACCCTGGACCATGCTTAGTGTCTTGTTGTATTGGTGGACACACTTTTCATGATTGTATGTGTGACTTGGGAGCTTGTGTAAGCATCATGCCACTTTCTATCTATGTGCAGTTGAATTTAGCTCCATTGAAGAAGTCGGCGGCGAGGTTTGCCTTAGCCGATAAAAGTGTGATCACAGTGATGGGGAAAGCGGAAGATGTACTCGTGGCAATTAAGGATTTGGTTTTTTTGGTTGACTTTTACATCCTTGAAATGCCTCCAGCAGAAAATAGAAGCTCATCCTTCGTTCTACTTGGTAGACCCTTCCTCAAAACCTCCAAATTCAAGTTAGATGCCTTCATCGGTATATATTCCTTTGGGGTTGGAGACAAGATTATCAAGTTCAATTTAGAGGAAGCCATGAAACATCCTCCCGAAGAACATTCCGTGCTCCGATGTGATGTGATTGATGAAGTGGTAGCGAAAGTGCAAGAAGAAGACTATGACAAGTTGTGCTACCCCATTGTTGAAGAGACGGATGACCAAGAAGATGAACATGAGGAAGTTGTCAAGAATGTGTCCCATGAGCTTGATGAAAAGGAACCTCATCTTGAGACAAAAAGTGAACTGAAGCCCCTTCCATCTCATTTGAAGTATGCTTTCTTAGAGGATAACCAAAGGTTTTCGGTCATTATTGCTAGTGAGATCTCAAGTGAAGAAGAGGGAAAGCTCCTAGATGTTCTAAGAAAGTACAAGAAAGCAATAGGATGGAGCCTAGCGGATATTGTGGGAATTGACCCCGCAAGTGCATGCATAGGATATTTCTCCAAGATGGAGCTAAGCCGGTTAGGCAACCGCAAAGGAGGATCAACCCAACCATCCTCGATGTAGTGAAGAAAGAGGTCACCCAATTACTGGATGCGGATATCATATACCCAATCTCCGACAGTGAGTGGGTGAGCCCGGTTCAGGTTGTCCCCAAGAAGTCGGGCATCACAACGGTCAAGAAGGACGACGGTGAATTGGTCACTAAAATAGTACAAAATGCGTGGCGAGTATGTATTGATTACAGAAGATTGAATGCCGCGACATGGAAGGACCATTACCCCTTACCCTTCATCGATCAGATGCTAGACCGCTTGGCAGGTAAATCTCACTACTGCTTTCTTGATGGATTTACTGGCTACTTCCAGATACATATTGCTCCTAAAGATCAAGAGAAGACCACGTTTACTTGTCCATTCGGCACCTTTGCCTATAAAAGGATGCCATTTAGACTATGTAATGCACCCGCTACTTTTCAGCGGTGCATGACGAGTGTCTTCTCTGATCTAATGGAGAATTGTCTGGAAGTCTTTATGGATGACTTCAGTGTTTATGGTACTTCATTCGATTGTTGTTTAGAGAACTTGGCCAAGGTCCTAGCTAGATGTGTTGACACTAACCTTGTCTTAAATTTTGAAAAATATCATTTTATGGTACGACAAGGTATAGTGTTAGGAAATGTAGTATCTCATGAAGGCATTTCTATAGATCTGGCCAAGGTCGATGTTATCACCACTTTGCCTCACCCCTCGTCCGTGAGGGAGGTCCGCTCGTTTTTGGGACATGTAGGATTTTATAGGTGCTTTATCAAGGACTTCAGTAAGATTGTTTTGCCATTGCCACGCCTACTCCAAAAAGATGTGGATTTTGAGTTTGATAGTGAATGTGTAAAAGCTTTTGAAGAGCTAAGGAGAGTTCTTACCATGGCACCAATTGTGCGAGGCCCCAACTGGACGTTGCCATTTGAGATAATGTGCGATGCGTCAAACCATGCTGTAGGTGCCGCGCTTGCACAGCGCGATGGTAAACTCCCTTTTGTCATTGCTTACTCTTTTAAGACACTAGATGCAGCACAATCCAACTATACCACTACTGAAAAAGAACTCTTAGCTATTGTTCATGCTTTGGATAAATTCAGATTTTATTTGCTAGGTTCAAAGATAGTGGTATACGCGGATCATGCAGCTTTAAAGTACTTATTGACAAAGAATGAGTCAAAACCTAGACTCATACATTGGATCTTGCTTTTGCAAGAATTCGACATTGAGATTAGGGACCGGAGTGGATCTCAAAACCTGGTTGCGGATCATTTAAAGCGCATTGAGAATTTAAAAATTGATCCATTTCCGATGAATGACTCATTCCCATTGGATAGTTTGCAAGCTGTGTCGGATAGCTTTCCTTGGTTTGCCCCAATGGTGAACTACTTGGTTGCGAAAATCTTCCCTCCCAACTTTTCGAAAAACCAAAGGGACAAGTTGAGGAGTGATTCCAAATACTATATTTGGGATGACCCTCACTTGTGGAAGAGGGGTGTGGACCAAGCAATTCAAAGATGTGTCCCAGAGTCTGAATTCCAACCAATTCTTGAAGCTTGTCATTCGTCCGAATATGGTGGCCACTTTGGCCCACAAAGGACCACTAAAAAAGTGTTGGATTGTGGATTTTGGTGGCCAACCTTATTCAAGGATGCTAACCGGTTATGTGTGTCTTTCCATCAGTGTCAGAAGTCAGGAAACGCATCCCAAAAGGATGAAATGCCTCAACAACTGTTCCGAGGGTTACCTGAAACTGTAGGTCGATCTCGGATGAGATCTTCTGTATTGGTCAGAGATGGCGTGTCCAGCTGGCTGGTGGCGGCCGGAGCTGCTGTGTCCGACTTGTTGGACTTGCTGCACTGCTGATCCTTGGCCACCGGAGGGTGGGGGTACCTGCAAGAGACTCCGATGCTTAAGTTAGCACGGGTATTAAGCAGGTTTATTGTAGAATCAGAGCATGAGTTATACCTGGGTGCTCCAGTGTATTTATAGTAGTGAGATGTGACCTTCTTTGGATAAGATAAGTTAGTTATCTTATCTTATCTTATCTTTTGTTGAGGTCAGCTAATCTACCGTGGAACCGCCCTTGTCTCTATCGGCTTGGGTTGCCCTTGGATCTGGGTCGTATTCTTTGAGTTGGACCCTTCTTTGGGCCTTTCCTGTCGCTTTGGCCGACTTCTTCATAAAGAAGTCGGTCCGTTTGACCTAAAGAGGTTGGTCGCTTTGCTACTAAACATCCCAGCTCGGTCATCTCGACCCAGGGTATGAACAATGCCCCTGCTTGAGCTCGGTCTTCTTTTTGAGGTCGAGTTCTTGACTTTGGTCCTTCTCTAGTGAAGCCATACTCAAGCATTTTGTTGATTCCTTTTGAATGTAGAACGTTTTTCCTCTAAAAGCGCGCGCTTTTATATCGGCGCTTTGGGAACGTGCGAGGGTTTAATGTTTTCATTAATTTTAACATTAATTGCCCCGTTTCCCTTTGGCTCTTTATTTTAATTTTTGAAAACCCAGAAACAGTTTCTCTCCTTCGCCCTTTTTGTAACTTCTTTTCTCCGCTCTCTTTGCTCTCTGTTTTTCATTTGCACTTCTGCTTTCTTGTGTTACGGCGTTTGTTTGGCGATTTTCTGGGCAGCTTTTATTTCTGCCCCTCCATTTTTCTTCCTCAAAGCTTCTTTCGTCTCCAGGTTAGTCCCATTTCGTGCTTTCTCTTTGTTTTTGTGGTGAGGTTTTGATTTTGATTTTCCTTTAGAGAAAGTTTGGATCTTTCTGTTTCCATCGTGCCTTATTGTTGTTGATATGTGCGTTCTGGGAGTTTCTCCATCTTCTGCATGATCCTTTTTGTGTTTGCTTGATGCTTTTAAGGCTTTGCATGTTCCTTGTTGTTTCTGTTCTGATACCGCTATCCGCATCTGTTCCTTGCTTTATTTGAAGGTTGCTTTTGTCTGATTCTAAAAAAGGTTGTATCTTTAATGGTCTCTGTTTGGCGTACTTGATGTTTGAGGATGGTTTTTGCTGGTTTAGACTATAAGGCAATGTTTTTGAAGACTTTTGTGTTTTATTCTGATGGAAAATGCTTGCTGTTTGATGCCTTCTTTTCTTATTTTGAGAGATGCTGGGGTGCGAGAAGTAGATTTTTACCAGAAACCTTGCTTTATTATTGCCTCCAAAGGATGCCCCAGGATTTTGGTTTGAGTCTTGGGGTTTTCCTTTTCTGTGTGTTCGCCTGTATCGTGTTGAGTTATTTTCTCCCTTGTCCGAGATGTTTTTAGTAATCCCGTCTTCTTTTCTTACTTGTAGGATTAGTTGGCCTCATGTCTTCCCGCAATAACATTGTAGAGATGTCTTCCAGAGTTCTCGAGGGGATGTCCGATTGGCTGGACTCCCTTGTCTTGTTGTGTGTTTCTGTTGTGGATGCTGAATTTTGCACAGAGCTGAGGAAGCGCCATAGGATTTGTGGTAACAGTACCCGTGAGGGGGATTATGAGCTTGTTGCCCCTGATTCTGATGAGAGAGTTTGTTTTCCGACTTCTATCGAGGGGGAGCATCCCTTCTTTTATGCTTATGAATACTTCTTCAGCCAATTAAACGTTACCTTTCCTTTTACTGCTTTTGAAACTGACCTGTTGTGGTCATGTAACATTGCTCCATCCTAGCTTCATCCGAATTCCTGGGGATTTATCAAAATATTTCAAGTGCTTTGCCAAGAGTTAGGCATAACACCTTCTGAAACTCTTTTCCTTTATCTTTTCATCTCGGCCAAGCCCGGGGGTTCCTCCAAAAAGAAAGCTTCCTGTGTATCTTTCGGATCGGCCCAGGGGCATAAAGTTTTTGCCATGTATGATGAGTCGTTTAAAGATTTTAAGAACTATTTCTTCCGAGTCCGTGCTGTTGAGGGGGTCCGCCGCTTTTTTCTTGATGAAAATGGCGAGCCTGCTTTTCATGATGTCGAAAAATAATGATTCCATGAAGGCCTACAAGAAGGCGAAAAAGGAAACTGCTGCTCGAAACATCTCAGCCAAGGCAGCTGGGGAGGGATCTTCGAGTGTTTCAATGAAGCCGCTCGTGCCGAGTTCTCCCAGTCCGAGGAAGGTGATCCCCACTCCTCGGGTTCGTCCGATGGAGCCTCCCCCGTCTTCTGCTGCAGCTTCCGGTGCTCCTCCTAGTAAAAAGCAAAAAACGATTGAGCCTTTTGACCTTGATGCTCCTAACTTTGATGCAGTCGAATTTGTAGATCAACAAATCGGCCCTTATGGTGTCCTCCCTATGGATGACATGTCAGTTCTTCATCATTTTGATTATATAACTCGGAGTAGTGTCAAGATGGCACACATGGGAGCGGCCCTATATCGAACTACTCAAAGTCTTCCTCTCCATGCCACTAAAGCTTTTATGGAGGAGGCCAAACAGGAGTTTGATCGGATGAAAGGCTTGAAGGAGGAGCTTGAAGTGAAGGTGGCCAAGTTGGAAAAAGATTTGGAGAATGAGAAGGCAAGTTCCATCTTTCTAGCGACTTCTGTGAGGCTGGCCGAGGACACGACTTTGAGGCATAAGGATAGTTACGTGACATCCTACCGGGAGGTGTTGCGCCTGAGGGAGGAGTTGGAGAGTGCCCGAGCTGATTACTCCGAGCTCCAAGGTCATCTCGTTGGTAGTGTAACTGCTGCCTATGAGAACCTGAGGGAACAAGTTTGGGTTATTGCTCCCAAGGCCGACCTGACCCTCTTCAGCCTAGATAACGTTGTCAAGGATGGCAAGATTTTCCCTAATGACGAGGATGATGATGATGTTGAACCTTTCCCTGTGTCCTCTGCCAAGGTGTCAACTCCTGCTGTTCCTGCCGAGGTCGTCCCTCCTGCTTCTGATCCTGACTGCCAGATCTTAAACCGGGATGACGGTACTGTGGATACTGTTCCTCTCCAGACTTGCCCTCCGTCTCCTCGGACTGATGCTGCTAAAAAGTCTTCTGACCCTTAGCCCATTTATTCTGGATATTTATGTAGTTGGCCCAGCTTGTGGGCTTTTTAAACTCTTTATGTTTTGTTAACTGCTTGGTACTTTTTCGTTGCTTGCCTAGCAACTTTTTGTCTTGACAAACAAAAGTAACTTTCTAGCTTTGGAGGTAGATTTTGGTGGCCTCTGAAGTTTTATAACTTTGTAGATTATATCATGCTTGCGCGATTAACTTGGTATCTTTTTTGTTTTCTGAGGATGTTGGAACCCTGTCGCTCGTCCTCTTCGGATTTGCTTTATTGTTTGTAGCTTGGATCCTTTGAGGTTATGGTTATGTGGGTCCAACTTATTTTTTGGTTTTCTCGCTCTTGCTTGTATTTCTAACGATCTATAATCGATTTCTTCAAGTTGGTCCTCCAAGTTATTTTGGTAGTCCTTTGTCTGGTCTCTCTCAGGGGTTACCTCTGTAACTTGCTTTGTAGTAGGCCGGCTTCTTTACGTCATCCTTTTCTAAGTTATTTTTGTAATCCTCTTTCTTGGATCTTTGTCAGATCTCTTTCAGGGATTACTTTTAATAACTTTTTAGTAGTAGGAGTCCGACTTCGTTATGTCAGTCTCTTCTAAGTTATTTTTGTAATCCTCTTTCTTGGATCTTTGTCAGATCTCTTTTAGGGATTACTTTTATAACATTTTAGTAGTAGGAGTCCGACTTCGTTATGTCGGTCTCTTCTAAGTTATTTTTGTAATCCTCTTTCTTGGATCTTTGTCAGATCTCTTTCAGGGATTACTTTTATAACTTTTTCAATTTGGGCTGACTTTGTCATGTCAGGCCCTTCTAAGTTAAAGTAATCCTCTTTAATAGGGTTAGCCAGACCTCTTTCCAGGGTTTACTTATAACTTGGGTTGACTTGGTCCGACTTCTTAACGTCGGCCAGTCTTTAAGTTATTATTTTAGCAATCCGTAAGACCTCGTCAGGTTCTTTTTTAGATCACTTTCGATAACTTCTTACATTATTCTGTGTTCATCTTTGCCGATTTGTAGAAGGTGGTTGCTGTCTTTAGATCGTCTTTTGGGTGAATCGCGTTTTCACCTTTATCGGACGATTGTCTTTATCGTGATTGTGCAGTGAAATTGTTATTCACTTTCTGCCGATCTGTTGCTTTATAATCGGACGATGAATGCTTCAGATTAATGCGTCTTGAATACTTGTAGAATATCTAAAATATATATTTTATTCAAAGGAAAGTGCAAATATATACATGTGGGAATTTTTCATCCCTTTATGTCGAATAGTGTTTGGGTCTCAACTTGATACCTCATCAAAAAACCTTTTCAGAAAAAAGAATGCATCCAATAGTGAGATCTTTTACTTTTCTAGCTATAGTACCTTCTTAGGTTGCAGGCGTGCCATGATCTGGGAAGCTCTCGTCCATCGAGTTCGGACAGTCTGTAGTAGCCCTTCCCAAGTACTTTTACAACTCGGTAGGGTCCTTTCTAGTTCGCTGCCAACTTTCCTTCTCCTGGTCGAGTTGTTCCAATGTCATTTCGGATTAGGATGAGATCGTTCTCCGCAAAACTTCTCGGCACAACCTTCTGGTTATATCTGGAAGCCATTCGACGTTTTAGTGCTTCTTCCCTGATCCGAGCTCTTTCCTGGATTTCAGGTAGTAGGTCGAGTTCTTCCTTCTGAAGTTGAGAGTTGGCCTATTCATTGTAGTGGACTACTCTGGATGACCCTTCCTCGATCTCTACTGGGATCATTGCCTCCACTCCATATGCTAGTCGAAAGGGTGATTCATTTGTCGTGGAGTGTGGCGTTGTTCGATATGCCCATAGGACTTGTGGAAGTTCTTCGGCCCAAGCTCCCTTTGCCTCTTGTAGTCTCCGTTTCAACCCAGCCAATATGACTTTGTTGGCAGCTTCGGCCTGTCTGTTGGCTTGAGGGTGTTCGACGGAGGTGAACTGGTGCTTTATATTCAAGTCGGCTACTAGTCTCCTGAAGCCTGCGTCTGTGAATTGAGTGCCATTGTCTGTGGTGATGGAGTATGGAACCCCGAACCTCGTGACAATATTCCTGTATAGGAATTTCCGACTTCTTTGAGCGGTGGCGTTGGCTAGGGGCTCTGCCTCAATCCATTTTGTAAAATAGTCTACTCCGACTATGAGGAATTTTACTTGTCCTGATCCCTGGAGAAAAGGTCCGAGAAGATCAAGTCCTCATTTTGAAAACGGCCAGGGCGAGGTTACACTGATGAGCTTTTCTGGCGGAGCGATGTGGAAGTTGGCATGTTTCTGACATGGTGGACATGTCTTTACAAATTCTATAGCTTCTTTCTGTAGGGTTGGCCAATAAAATCCCGCTCGGAGTACTTTTTTGGCAAGAGCTCGTGCTCCGAGATGGTTGCCGCACATGCTGCCGTGTACTTCTTCTAGCACTTCCTTTGTGTTGTTGGTCAGCACCAATTTTAGTAGCGGTATTGAGATCCATCTTTTGTACAGGATGTTGTTTATAATAGTGTAGTATTGTGCCTCCTTTTTTAATCTCTTTGCCTCCTTTTCCTCCATGGGGAGCGTCTCTGCTTTGAGGTAGTTAATTCTGGGGGTCATCCATCCTTGGTCCTGACTTGTTATGGCTAGGATTTTTTCCTCTTCCGAGATTGACGGGTTCTGTAGCATTTCATGGATGAGGCTTCTATTGTTGCCCCCTGGTTTGGTGCTGGCTAGTTTTGAGAGTGCGTCAGCTCGGGCTTTTTGTTCGCGGGGTATGTGGCAGATCTTATATTCCCCGAGTTGTCCAAGCTATTCCTTTGTTTTATCCAAATACTTTTTCATTGTGGGATCTTTGGCTTGATAGCTCCCCGTTATCTGCGAGGTGACTACTTGTGAATCGCTGTAAATGTTGAGTTTTTGAGCACCAACCTTTGTAGCCAACTTCAAACCAGCTAATAACGCTTCATATTCTGCCTGGTTATTTGAGGCCGGGAACCCGAACTTGAGGGAGAGTTCAACTTGGGTTTCTTGGTTGCTTTCTAATATCACGCCTGCGCCGCTTCCAGTCTTATTTGAAGAACCGTCCACGTAGAGATTCCATTCTGTGGGGGTTTCCAAGGCATCTGTGAATTCTGCGATAAAGTCGGCCAGATGCTGTGATTTAATGGTCGTCCGAGCTTCATATTGGAGGTCGAATTCTGAAAACTCGACTGCCCATTGTAAAATTCTGCCTGCTAAATCTGTATTTTGCAATATTCCTTTTATGGGCTGGTTGGTTCGAACCTTAATGGTGTGAGCCTGGAAGTACGGGCGAAGTCGTCGAGATGTTAGAATAAGAGCATAGGCAAACTTTTCTATCTTCTGGTAGTTCAGCTCAGATCCCTGTAGCGTTTTGCTACTGAAGTAGACGGGTTGTTGCCCACTTTCGTCTTCTCTGACTAATGCTGAGGCTATTGCCCGGCTTCCTACTGCGAGATATAATATGAGCGGTTCTCCTTCTTGTGGTCGAGATAAGATAGGCGGCCGTCCTAAGAATTCCTTGAAGTCTTGGAAGGCTTGTTCACATTCTGTCGTCCATTCGAACTGCTTTCCCTTCCTTGAAGTAGCATAGAAGGGGAGAGATCTTATCGCTGCCCCTGCTAAGAATCTGGATAGGGCGGCCAATCTCCCGTTGAGTTGCTGCACTTCTTTGATACAGGTGGGGCTCTTCATGTTGAGTATGGCTTGGCATTTATCCGGGTTTGCTTCAATTACTCTTTATGTGAGCATGAAACCTAGGAATTTGCCCGCTTCTACCGCAAAGGTGCATTTTGCAGGATTGAGTCGCATGTCGTGCTTCCTTATAGTGTCGAACACTTGAGTCAGGTCGGACAGTAATGTGTCTTCGCTCTGTGTCTTTATCAACATGTCGTCCACATAGACTTCCATGATTTTTCTGATGTGGTCCGAGAAGACTTTGTTCATCAGCCTTTGATAAGTAGCACCCGCGTTCCTGAGACCGAAGGGCATCACGATGTAGCAGTAATTTGCTTTCGGCGTTAAAAATGAGGTCTTTTCTTGATCTGGTGGATACATGGGGATTTGGTTGTATCCCGAGTACGCGTCCATAAACGAGAGGTATCTATATCCGGAGGAAGCATCTACCAGAGCGTCGATACTTCGGAGTGGGTAAGGATCTTTTGGGCAGGCTTTGTTGAGATCGGTGTAGTCAGTACACATTCACCACTTCCCATTTAATTTTTTCACCAAGACGACGTTGGCTAACCATAGTGGATACTTGACTTCTCTTATGAATCCTGCCTCCAGTAGTGCCTGTACCTGCTTCTCCACAGCTTGGGATCACTTCGTTCCGAGTTTTCTTCGTCTCTGCTGCACCGGCCGAGATCCTGGATAGACTGCCAACTTGTGGCACATTAGCTTGGGGTCTATGCCTGGCATGTCTGCGGCTTTCCATGCGAATAGATCGACATTATCACGTAAGAATTGTATCAGTAATTCTTTTGAGTCTCCTCTTAGGATTGTTCCGATATTAGTTGTTTTGTCCGAGGTGTCTCCGATCTGAACCTTCTCTATCTCGCCTTCTGGCTGCGGACAGAGTTCCTCTCTTTGCTGCACTCCGCCAAGCCTAATTGTATGAAACTCTTCTCCTCTGCCTCTGAGGTTTAGACTTTCGTTATAACAGCGGTGCGCCATCTTTTGATCTGCTTTTATTGTAGCTATCCCTTCTGTAGTTGGAAATTTCATGCATAGATGTGGGGTCGAGACTGTTGCGCCGAGTTGATTGAGTGTTGTCCGACCTATTAAAGCATTGTAGGCTGAACTTACGTCGACCACAATGTAGTCTATTTTGAGGGTCCTGGATTGGTTCCCTTTTCCGAAGGTTGTATGTAGTGATATGTATCCTAATGGTTGTACCAGGGTATCTTCCAGTCCGAACAGACTGTTCGGGTATGCCTTAAGCTCCTTGTCTTCTAAACCGAGTTTTTCGAAAGTTGTTTTGAATAAGATGTCGGCAGAACTTCCTTGATCTATTAGTGTGCAATGGAGATTGGCATTTGCCAGTATGATGGTAATGACCATGGGGTCGTCGTGTCCCGAGATGATTCCAGATGCGTACTCTTTAGTGAACGTGATTGCAGGGATGTCGGGTGCTTCCTCCTTTCCTTCGACATGATATACTTCTTTGAGATATCTTTCTGGTGTACGAGGTGATCGCGCGGTTCGTCCGATATCTTCGTCCCTTCGTCTCTTTCTTTGATCATCATCTCGGGTTGTTAGAAACCGATCTAGTTTTCCTTCCCTCACCAACTTTTCTATGATGTTCTTTAAATCGAAGCACTCATTGGTGGAGTGACCTCGCACACGATGGTATTCACAATACTCATTCCGATTTCCTCCTCCTCTTTTGTCTTTGAGTGGTCGAGCTGGGGGTATTTTCTCCGTGTGGCAGACTTCTTTGTATACGTCAACTAGGGATAACTTGAGAGGAGTGTAATTGTGGTATTTTTTTATCTTCTCCCCTTGCCGATCTTCTTTCCTTTTGGATTCCTTGTCTTTATCTCGGTAGGGGACCCCAGATTTGGAGGTTTCTCCCAACCGAGCGTTTTCTTCCATGTTGATGTATTTTTCTGCTCGCTCATGTACTTCGTCTAAGGAGGTAGGGTACTTCTTTGATATAGATTGGCTAAAAGGTCCCTCTCGTAGGCCGTTGATGAGTCCCATGATGGCAGCTTCTGTTGGTAAGCTTTGTATGTCCATGCATGTTTTGTTGAATCTCTCCATGTAGTTGCAGAGGCTCTCCTGATATCCTTGCTTGATCTCTAGTAAACTGGGGGCGTGCTTGGCCTTATCTTTTTGGATGGAGAATCTGGCTAGGAATTTTTTGGCTAGGTTGTCAAAGTTTGAGATGGACTTGGGAGGTAGGTTGTCGAACCATCTGATTGCTGTCTTCGTGAGAGTTGTTGGAAAGGCTTTATAGCGAACAGCATCTGGGGCGTCAATGAGGTACATTCTGCTTCTGAAATTGCTGAGATGGTGGTTATGGCCCGTGGTGCCATCATACAAGGTCATATCCGGGAGTTTGAAGTCTTTTGGAATTTTGGTTTTCATGACTTCCCTGGTGAACGGGTCTTGCTCTTTGCGCGAATTTTCTTCAGGATTGGTCTGAGGAGCTTTCAACTTGAGATCGGCTTCCAATCGCTGTAGTTTTTCTTCCAATTTTCGACGTCGCTGTACCTCTCTTTGTAGATCTCTTCCGATCCCTCGTTGTTATTGGGTTTCTTTTTCAAGTTGCTTTAAGCGATCTTGAAGCGCTTCTATTGCTCCCGGATTTGGTGAGTCTTTGTCCCCGTTGGATTCCGGGGTATCTTTCAGTGTAGTGTCCGCATTTTTGTGCAGCGTTCTATCTTCTAGATCTGAATCGTGGTCGTTGTCATGGTCGTCCGCTATGGTGTTGGGATGACTTCCAGGTTCCCCGGCAACGGCGCCAATGTTCCGAGGGTTACCTGAAACTGGAGGTCGATCTCGGATGAGATCTTCTGTATTGGTCGAACATGGTGTGTCCGGCTGGCTGGTGGCGGCCGGAGCTGTTGTGTCCGACTTGTTGGACTTGCTGCACTACTAATCTTTGGTCACCAGAGGGTGAGGGGTACCTGCAAGAGACTCCGATGCTTAAGTTAGCACGGGTATTAAGCAGGTTTATTATAGAACCAGAGTTATACCTGGGTGCTCCAGTGTATTTATAGTCGTGAGATGTGACCTTCTTTGGATAAGATAAGTTAGTTATCTTATCTTATCTTATCTTTTGTTGAGGTCAGCTTATCTTCCGTGGAACCGCCCTTGTCTCTATCGGCTTGGGCTGCCTTTGGATCTGGGTCATATTCCTTGAGTTGGGACCTTCTTTGGGCTTTTCCTGTCGCTTTGGCTGACTTCTTCGTAAAGAAGTCGGTCCGCTTGACCTAAAGAGGTCGGTCGCTTTGCTACTGAACATTCCGGCTCGGTCATCTCGACCGAGGGTATGAACAGCAACCAAGGAATCCAAGTTGAGCTTTCCTTCAAATTTGGGTTCTCGGCCTAAAACAACCAGGCAGAATGTGAAGCGTTACTAGCTAGTTTGAAGCTGGCTAAAGAGGTTGGAGCTCAAAAACTCAATATTTTCAGTGATTCACAAGTAGTCACCTCACAAATAACAGGGAGCTACCAAGCCAATGATCCCACCATGAAAAAATATTTGGATAAAACCAGGGAACAGCTTGGACGACTCGGGGAATATGAGATCCACCACATACCCCGTGAACAAAATGCCCAATCTGACGTACTCTCAAAACTAGCCAGCACCAAACCAGGGGGCAACAATAGAAGCCTCATCCAGAAAATGCTACAGAACCCGTCAATTTCAGAAGAGGAAAAAGTCCTATCCATAACAGGCCAGGATCAAGGATGGATGGCCCCTGTTCACACCCTGGTTCGAGCTATCCGATCCGGGATGATCAGAAATAAAGCGACCGACCTCTTCAGGTGAGGCTATCCGACCTCTTCTCAAAAGAAGTCGGTCAAATCGACAGAAAAGCCCAGTAAAGGGCCCAAATAGAGGAACACGACCCAAATCCAAAGGCAGTCCAAGCCTATTGAGATATGGGCAGTTCCCTTGAAGATAAGCTGACCTCAACTCAAAGATAAAAATAAGATAAGATAACTAACTTATCTTATCTAAAAAGGTCACTCTACAACCATTATAAATACATTGGAGCACCCAGGTATAACTCATACTCTGATTCTACTAAAAACCTGTTTAATACCCATGCTAACTTAAGCATCGGAGTCTCTTGCAGGTACTCCCACCCTCCGGTGACCAAGGATCAGCAGTACAGCAAGTCCAACAAGTCAGACACGACAGCTCCGGCCGCCACCCACCAGCCGGACACGTCATCTCTGACCAGCACAGAATATCTCATCCGAGATCGACCTACAGTTTCAGGTAACCCTCGGAACATTGGCACCGTTTCCGGGGACCTGGAAGTCATCCCGCCACCATGGCGGACGACCATGACAATGACCATGATTCAGATATAGAGGACAGAACACCGCACAAAAATGTGGACTCTACAACAAAGGATACTCCGGAATCTAACGGAGACAAAAACTCATCAAATCCAGGAGTAATAGAAGCACTTCAAGATCGTTTAAAGCAACTTGAAAAAGAAAGCCAGCATCAATGAGAATTTGGAAAGGATCTACAAAGAGAGGTAAGGCAATGTCGAGAGTTAGAAGATAAAATCCTACAACTCGAAGTCGATCTCAAAGCAAAGGCTACCCGGACCACCCCTGAGGACAATTCACGCAAAGATCAAGATCCATTCACTAGGAAAATCATGAAAACTAAAATTCCTAAGGACTTCAAACTCCCGGATATGACTCTGTATGATGGCACTACAGATCCCAACCATCACCTCAGCAACTACAGAAGCAGAATGTACCTCACCGACGCCTCAGACACTGTTCGCTGCAAAGCTTTTCCAACGACTCTCACGAAGACAACAATTAGATGGTTCGACAATTTACCTCCTAAGTCCATCTCAAGGTTTGACGACCTAGCCAAAAAATTCCTGGCCAGATTCTCCATCCAAAAAGACAAGGCCAAGCACGCCCCCAATCTACTAGGAATCAGGCAAGAAGATCGGGAAAGTCTTCGCAACTAGATGGAGAGATTCAACAAAACATGCCTAGACATACAAAGCTTGCCAATAGAGGCCGCCATCATGGGCCTCATCAATGGCCTACGAGAGGGACCTTTTAGCCAATCTATATCAAAGAAATATCCCACATCTCTGGATGAGGTGCAGGAGCGAGCGGAAAAATATATCAACATAGAAGAAAACTCTCGGTTGGGAGAAACCTCAAAATCCGGATTCTCCTACCGAGATAAAGATAAAGAATCCAAAAAGAAGGAAGATCGAAAAAGGGAGAAAATTAAAAAATATCACAATTACACTCCTCTTAGGGTATCCCTGGTAGATGTCTACAAAGAAGTCTGCCATATGGAAAAAATACCCCCAGCTGGACCCCTCAAAGGCAAAAGAAGAGGAGGAAACCGGAATGAATATTGTGAATACCATCGAGTCTGTGGGCACTCCACCAACGAATGCTTTGACTTA
Source organism: Arachis hypogaea (assembly GCF_003086295.3). NCBI lineage: Eukaryota > Viridiplantae > Streptophyta > Magnoliopsida > Fabales > Fabaceae > Arachis > Arachis hypogaea. The sequence goes on along the minus strand of NC_092049.1, from coordinate 86,392,190 downwards.
AAAAACGTCATAGAAAAATGGGTGAGAGAAGGAAAACTAGATCGGTTTCTGGCCACTAGAGATGATGAGCAAATCATGATACACTAGAAAGACACGTCCACATGATACACGGCGGATTTGCAGGAAGAGAAATCTCCAAATCATCTCGCAAAAGATATCTCAAAGAAGTATATCATGTCGAAGGGATGGAGGAAGCACCCAACATCCCTACAATCACGGTCACCAAAGAAGATGCATCCGGTATCATCTCAGGACACGACGATCCCATGGTCATAACCATCATACTAGCAAACGCCAATCTCCACCGCACATTAATAGACCAAGGGAGCTCCGCCGACATCTTATTCAAAACTGCCTTCGACAAGCTCGGCTTAGAAGAAAAGGAGCTTAGAGCATACCCGAACAGCCTGTTCGGACTGGGAGATACCCCAGTACAACCACTGGGTTACGTGTCACTACATACAACCTTCGGAGAAGGGAACTGATGAGCGGATAATTTATACGCTTTTTGGCATTATTTTTAGTATGTTTTTAGTATATTTTAATTAGTTTTTATTATATTTTTATTAGTTTTTATTTAAAAATCACATTTCTAGACTTTACTATGAGTTTGTGTGGTTTTCTATGATTTTAGTTATTTTCTGGCTGAAATTGAGGGACCTGAGCAAAAATCTGATTCAGAGGCTGAAAAAGGACTGCAGATGCTATTGGATTCTGACCTCCCTGCACCCGAAGTAGATTTTCTGGAGCAACAGAAGCCCAATTGGTGAGCTCTCAATTGCGTTGGAAAGTAGACATTCTGGGCTTTCCAGAAATATATAATAGTTTATACTTTGCCCAAGATATGATGGACCAAACAGGCATTCCAAGTCAGCTCAAGAATTCTGGCGTTTAACGCCGGAACTGGCACAAAAGCTGGAGTTAAACGCCCAAACTGGCACAAAAGCTGGCGTTTAACTCCAAGAAAAGTCTCTACACATGGAAGCTTCAATGCTCAGCCCAAGCACACACCAAGTGGGCCCGGAAGAAGATTTCTGCATTAATTACTGATTTCTGTAAACCCTAGGCTACTAGTTCTCTATAAATAGGACCTTATACTATTGTATTAAAAATCTTCGGATGTTTAGTCCCTAGACCTTAGAGGCTGGCCATTCGGCCATGCTTACACCATTATCACTTTTGTATTTTCAACGGTGGAGTTTCTACACACCATAGATTAAAGTGTGGAGCTCTGCTGTTCTTCATGAATTAATACAAAGTACTATTGCTTTTCTATTCAACTCAAGTCTATTTCTTCTCCAAGATATTCATTCGCACCCAAGAACATGATGAATGTGATGATTATGTGACATTCATCACCATTCTCACCTATGAACGCATGACTGACAACCACTTCTGTTCTACATGCAAACAAGCTTGAATGTGTATCTCTTGGGTATCTAATCTAAGATTAGAACCTTCGTAGTATAGGCTAGAATTTATTGGCGACCATTCCTGAGATCCGGAACGTCTAAACCTTGTCTGTGGTATTCTGAGTAGGATCTGGGAAGGGATGACTGTGACGAGCTTCAAACTCGCGAGTGTTGGGCGTGTGATAGACGCAAAAGGATCAATGGATCCTATTCCAACATGATCGAGAACTGACAGATGATTAGCCGTGCGGTGATAGCATGCGTTGAACATTTTCACTGAGAGGACGGGAAGTAGCCATTGACAATGGTGATGTCCAAAATAAAGCTTGCCATGGAAAGGAGTATGAATGATTGGAAGAAGGCAATGGGAAAGCAGAGGTTCAGGAGGAACAAAGCATCTTCATACGCTTATCTGAAATTCCTACCAATGAATGACATAAGTATCTCTATCTTTATTTTATGTTTTATCTATCTTTTAATTATCAATTCTCCATCACCATCTGAATTCACCTGACTGAGATTTACAAGGTGACCATAGCTTGCTTCAAGCCGACAGTCTCCGTGGGATCGACCCTTACTCACGTAAGGTTTATTACTTAGACGACCCAGTGCACTTGCTGGTTAGTTGTGCGGAATTGTGACAAAGTGTGATTCACATTTAAAGAGCTCCAAGTCCTTTGGCGCCATTGTTGGTGATCACAATTTTGTTCACCAAGTTTTTGGCTCCGCTGTCGGGGATTGTTCGGGTTTGGACAACTGACGGTTCATCTTGTTGCTTAGATTAGGTACTTTTCTTTTTATTTTTAAGAATGAATTCTAGAGTTTCAAGGTGATGTTCTTATCATCACAAAAGATGATTGATTCTCATCAATTTAGCTGCTGAATGTAATGTCCTGCTGAAGCTTGGCTAGCCATGTCTTATCTTTTTAGACTGAAGCTTTAGACTAACATTGCATGATTCCTGGAATTCTTGTTAAAAATTTTGAATCCCTTTATTTTCTTTTCCACTCAATTTTCGAAAAACCACAAAAAAATTATAACATCACAAAAATAAAAAATATTTTACGTTTCTTGTTTTAGTCTAGTGTCAATTTTTAAGTTTGGTGTCAATTGCATGACTTTCTTCTTCTTGCATTTTTCGAATATATGCATATTGTTCTTCATTGATCTTCAAGTTGTTCTTGATGATTTCATTGCTCTGATCTTTAAATTCTCTTGTTTTGTGTATTTTGTTGTTTCTCATATGCATTCTCAATTTGTTAGTGTCTCTTATATGAAAATTTTTAAGTTTGGTGTCTTGCATGCATTGTTTATTTGATCTTAGTTGCATTTTTTTATTGTTTCTCATCATTAAAAATTCAAAAATATGTTCAAAATTGTGTCTTTTCAAGTCAATAATACAGAAAATTGAAGATTCAGAACATTCAGCAGAGGAATTAAATAGAAAAAGCTGGGCATTCAAAACGCCCAATGAAGAAGGAAAACTGGCGTTTAAACGCCAGCCAGGGTACCTGGCTGGGCGTTAAACGCCCAAAAAGGTAGGATTTTGGGCATTAAACGCCAGAATGGATGCCATTCTGGGCGTTTAACGCCAGGAGGACACTAGAGGGAAGATTTTGTTTTTAATTCAAATTTTTTCAAATCTTCATAATTTTTCAAAATCAAATCTTTTTGAAATCATATCTTTTCAATCATATCTCTTCAAAATCAATTTATCTCCATTTTTTTATTTATTACTATTTTCAAAAATCCTTGCTATAATTAATAATTTAATTCAAAATTTTCTAGTTGTTACTTGCCTATTAAGAAAGGATCAAAAGTTTTAATTCTAGAATCATATCTTCTAATTTCTTGTTAGTCAAGTAATCAACTTTAATTTTAAAACTTTCTCCTTTTAATTTGATTTTCAATCATATCTTCTCAATCATATCTTTTCAATCACAACTTTTTCAAAATTAAGTTTCAATCATATCTTTTTTATTTCTAATTTCAAAATCTTTTTCAAAAATCACTTAATTTCTTTTAATTATTTCAAAATCTTTTACTTTAATTTCGAAAATTCTTCCCCTCTTCTCACATCCTTCTATTTAAGGGACTAAGACTCCTCCTCAAGGTGCAATTCGAACTCTATCCTTATTGATAAGTTCGAATTCTCTTCTATCTACCTTCTCCTTCTATTCTTCTTTTCCTCTGACACCTCAAGGAATCTCTATACTGTGACATAGAGGATTCCATATTTTTTCTTCTCTCTTTCATATGAGCAGGAGTAAGGACAAAGACATTCTGGTTGAGGCTGATCTTGAACCCGAAAGGACCCTGAAGAGAAAGCTGAGAGAAGCTAAAGTACAACTCTCTGTAGAGGACCTAACAGATCTTTTCAAACAAGAAGAAACCATGGCAGCCGAAAATACCAACAATGCAAGAAAGGTGCTTGGTGACTTTACTACACCTACTCCTGACTTCTATGGGAGAAGCATCTCTATCCCTACCATTAGAGCAAACAATTTTGAGCTTAAGCCTCAATTAGTTTCTCTAATGCAACAGAATTGCAAGTTTCATGGACTTCCATTGGAAGATCCTCATCAGTTCTTAGCTAAATTCTTGCAAATCTGTGACACTGTCAAGACCAATGGGTTGATCCTGAGGTCTACAGACTTATGCTTTTTCCCTTTGCTATAAAAGACAGAGCTAGAACATGGTTAGATTCACAACCTAAAGAAAGCCTGAACTCCTGGGAAAAGCTAGTTAATGCCTTCTTGGAGTGGAAGTCCAAACCTTCAGACAGAAGGAAGGTGAATCCCTCTATGAAGCCTAGGAAAGATACAAGCAATTGATCAGAAGGTGCCCTTCTGACATGCTTTCAGAATGGAGCATCATAGGAATCTTCTATGATGGTCTGTCTGAACTGTCCTAGATGTCATTGGACAGCTCTGCTGGAGAATCTCTTCATCCGAAGAAGACGCCTGCAGAAGCTCAGGAACTCATTGAAATGGTTGTAAATAACCAATTCATGTACACTTCTGAAAGGAATCCTGTGAATAATGGGACAACTCAGAAGAAAGGAGTTCTTGAGGTTGATACTCTGAATGCCATATTGGCTCAAAATAAAAAATTGACCCAACAAGTCCATATGATTTCTCAGAGTCTGTCTGGAATGCAAGCAGCAACAGGCAGTACTAAGGAAGCTTCCTCTGAAGAAGAAGCTTATGATCCTGAGAACCCAGTAATGGAAGAGGTGAATTACATGGGAGAACCCTATGGAAACACCTATAATCCTTCATGGAGAAATCATCCAAATCTCTCATGGAAGGATCAACAGAGACCTCAACAAGGTTTCAACAACAATAATGGTGGAAGAAACAGGTTTAGCAATAGCAAGCCTTTTCCATCATGTTCTCAGCAACAGGCAGAGAATTCTAAGCAGAGCCACTCTGACTTAGCAACCATTGTCTCTGATCTAATCAAAACCACTCAAAGTTTCATGACTGAAACAAGGTCCTCCATTAGAAATTTGGAGGCACAAGTGGGTCAGTTGAGTAAGAAAATTACTGAACTCCCTCCTACTACTCTCCCAAGCAATACAGAAGAGAATCCAAAAAGAGAGTGCAAGACCATAACCATAACCCACACGGCCGAACCTGGAGAGGAGGAAGAGGCAGTGATCTCCACTGAGGAAGTCCTCAATGGACGTCCACTGGCCTCTATGGAGTTCCCTGATGAGGAACCATGGGAATCTGAGGCTCACACAAAGACCATAGAAATTCCATTGAATTTACTTCTGCCATTCATGAGCTCTGATGAGTATTCTTCTTCTGAAGAGGATGAAGATGTTACTGAAGAGCAAGTTGCTAAGTACCTTAGAGCAATCATGAAGCTAAATGCCAGGTTGTTTGGTAATGAGACTAGGAAGAAATTACCTCTGAAGAGACAAGACCCTGGAAAATTCTTAATCCCTTGTACCATAGGCACCATGACCTTTGAGAAGGCTCTGTGTGACCTGGGGTCAAGTATAAACCTTATGCCTCTCTCTGTAATGGAGAAGCTAGGGATCATTGAGGTACAAGCTGCTAGAATCTCACTAGAGATGGCAGACAATTCAAAGAAACAGGCTTATGGACTTGTAGAGGATGTCTTGGTAAAGGTTGAAGACCATTACATCCCTGCTGATTTCATAATCCTAGAGACTGTGAAGTGTATGGATGAATCCATCATCCTTGGCAGACCCTTCCTAGCAACATCAAAAGCTGTAATTGATGTTGACAGAGGAGAATTGATCATTCAAGTGAATGAAGACTCCCTTGTGTTTAAAGCTCAAGGATATCCCTCTGTAACCATGGAGAGGAAGCATAAAGAGCTTCTCTCAATACAGAGTCAAACAGAGCCCCCACAGTCAAACTCTAAGTTTGGTGTTGGGAGGTTCCGACATTGCTCTGAACATCTGTGAGGCTCCATGAGAGCTCACTGTCAAGCTATTGACATTAAAGAAGCGCTTGTTGGGAGGCAACCCAATCTTTAATTATCTATGTTAAATTTCTATTTTCTTTTGTTATTTTATGTTTTCTATAGGTTGATGATCATGTGAAGTCACAAAAACAATTGAAAAAGCAAAAACAGAAGGAAAAACAGAACACCCTGGAGGAGAAACTTACTGGCGTTTAAACACCAGTAAGGGTAGCAGAATGGGCGTTAAACGCCCAGTCTGGCACCATTCTGGGTGTTTAACGCCAGAAATGGGCACCAGACTGGCGTTTAATGCCAGGAATGGGCAAGAAGCTGGCGTTAAACGCCAGAAATGGGCAGCAGCCTGGCGTTTAACGCCAGGATTGGCAGAAAGGGGCATTTTTGCACGCCACTTGGTGCAGGGATAGATGACATATCCTTGACACCTCAGGATCTGTGGACCCCACAGGATCCCCACCTACCCCACCTCTCTCTCTCTCTTCTTCACCCATTCACCAATCACCTCAATACCTCTTCCCCAAAAAACCCTCACCTATCAAATCCCACCATTCTCTTCACCACTCACGTCCATCCTTCATAAAACCCCACCTACCTCACTATTCAAATTCAAACCACTTTCCCACCCAAACCCTCCCATAATGGCCGAACCATACCCCCCTCTCCACTCCTATATAAACCCATCTTCACTCCTTCATTTTCACACAACATACACACTACCTATCCCCCTTGGCCGAAACACAAAGCCCCCCCATCTCCTCTATTTCTTCTTCTACTCTCTTCTTTCTTCTTTTGCTCGAGGACGAGAAAACCTTCTAAGTTTGGTGTGGTAAAAGCTAAAGCTTTTTGTTTTTTCATAACCATTTATGGCACCAAAGGCCGGAAAAACCTCTAGAAAGAGGAAAGGGAAGGCCAAAGCTTCCACCTCCGAGTCATGGGAGATGGAGAGATTCCTCTCAAGGGTGCATCAACACCACTTCTATGAAGTTGAGGCCAAGAAGAAGGTGATCCCCGAGGTCCCTATTAAGCTCAAAAAGAATGAGTATCCGGAGATCCAACATGAGATCCGAAGAAGAGGTTGGGAAGTTCTTACCAACCCCATTCAACAAGTCAGAATCTTAATGGTTTAAGAGTTCTATGCCAATGCATGGATCACCAAGAACCATGATCAAAGTGTGAACCCGGACCCTAAGAATTGGCTTACAATGGTTAGAGGGAAATACTTAGATTTTAGTCCGGAAAATGTAAGGTTAGCTTTCAACTTGCCTATGATGCAAGGAGATGCACACCCCTACACTAGAAGGGTCAACTTTGATCAAAGGTTAGACCGAATCCTCATGGACATCTGTGAAGAGGGCGCCCAATGGAAGAGAGATTCAAGAGGGAAGCCGGTTCAACTAAGAAGGCATGACCTCAAGCCCATGGGTAGGGGATGGTTGGAGTTCATCCAATGCTCAATCATTTCCACTAGCAACCGGTCTGAAGTTACTATAGACCGAGCCATCATGATCCATAGCATCATGATTGGAGAGGAAGTAGAAGTTCATGAGATTATATCCAAAGAACTCTACAAGGTGGCGGAAAAGTCCTCTACTGTGGCAAGGTTAGCCTTCCCTCACCTCATTTGTCACCTCTGCAATTCAGTTGGAATTGACATAGAGGGAGACATTCTCATTGATGAGGACAAGCCCATTACTAAGAAAAGGATGGAGCAATTGAGAGAACCTCACCAAGAGCATGAGGAATTTCCTCATCATGAAATCCCTGAGATGCCTCAAGGGATGCAATTTCCTTCACAAAACTATTGGGAGCAAATCAACACCTCCCTAGGAGCATTAAGTTCCAACATGGGAAAACTAAGGGTGGAGCACCAAGAGCATTCCATCCTCCTCCATGAAATTAGAGAAGACCAAAGAACCATGACAGAGGAGCAACAAAGGCAAGGAAGAGACATTGAGGAGCTCAAGCTCTCCATAAGATCTTCAAGAGGAAGAACAAGCCGCCATCACTAAGGTGGACCCGTTCTTTAATTTCCTTGTTCTTTATTTTCTGTTTTTCAAATTTTTATGCTTTTTGTTTATCTATGTTTGTGTCTTTATTACATGATCATTAGTGTCTTAGTGTCTATGCCTTGAAGCTATGAAAATGAATCCATCACCTTTCTTAAATGAAAAATGTTTTTAATTGAAAAAGAAAAAGAAGTGCATGAATTTCAAATTTTAAAAGAGTTTAGTTATTTTGATGTGGTGGCAATACTATTGTTTTTTTGAATGAATGCTTGAACAGTGCATATTTTTTTATATTGCTGATTCATGAATGTTAAAATTGTTGGCTCTTGAAAGAATGATGGGAAAAGGAGAAATGTTATTTGATAATCTGAAAAATCATAAAATTGATTCTTGAAGCAAGAAAAAGCAGTGAAAAGCTTGCAGAAAAAAGGATATATGCAGAAAAAAAAGAAGAGAAAAGAAAAAAGAAAGAAAAAAGAAAAGCAAGAAGAAAAAGCCAATACCCCTTTCAACCAAAAGGCAAGGGTGATAAAAAGGATCCAAGGCTTTGAGCATCAGTGGATAGGAGGGCCCACAGGAATAAAATCCTGGCCTAAGCAGCTAAACCAAGCTGTCCCTAACCATGTGCTTGTGGCGTGAAGGTGTCAAGTGAAAACTTGAGACTGAGCGGTTAAAATCGTGGTCCAAAAGCAAAAAGAGTGTGCTTAAGAGCTCTGAACACCTCTAATTGGAGACTCTAGCAAAGCTGAGTCACAATCTGAAAAGGTTCACCCAGTTATGTGTCTGTGGCATTTATGTATCCGGTGGTAATACTGGAAAACAAAATGCTTTGGGTCATGGCCAAGACTCATAAAGTAGCTGTGTTCAAGAATCAACATACTGAACTAAGAGAATCAATAACACTATCTGGATTCTGAGTTCCTATAGAAGCCAATCATTCTGAACTTCAAAGGATAAAGTGAGATGCCATAATTGTTCAGAAGCAAAAAGCTAAAAGCCCCGCTCATCTAATTAATACTGATCTTCATAGATGTTTTTGGAATTCATTGTATATTCTCTTCTTTTTATCCTATTTGATTTTCAGTTGCTTGGGGACAAGCAACAATTTAAGTTTGGTGTTGTGATGAACGGATAATTTATACGCTTTTTGGCATTGTTTTTAGTATGTTTTTAGTATATTTTAATTAGTTTTATTATATTTTTATTAGTTTTTATTTAAAAATCATATTTTTGGACTTTACTATGAGTTTGTGTGTTTTTCTGTGATTTCAGGTATTTTCTGGCTGAAATTGAGGGACCTGAGCAAAAATTTGATTCAGAGGCTGAAAAAGGACTACAGATACTGTTGGATTCTAACCTCCTTGCACTCGAAGTGACGTTTCTGGAGCTACAGAAGCTCAATTGGTGCGCTCTCAATTGCATTGGAAAGTAGACATCCTGGGCTTTCCAGCAATATATATTAGTCCATACTATGCCGAGATTTGATGGCCCAAACAGGCGTTTCAAGTCAGCTCAAGAATTCAGGCGTTTAACGCCGGAACTGGTACAAAAGCTGGAGTTAAATGCCCAAACTGGCACAAAAGCTGGTGTTTAACTCCAAGAAAAGTCTCTATACATGGAAGCTTCAATGCTCAGCCCAAGCACACACCAAGTGGGCCCGGAAGAAGATTTCTGCATTAATTACTGATTTCTGTAAACCCTAGGCTACTAGTTCTCTATAAATAGGACCTTATACTATTGTATTAAAAATCTTCGGATGTTTAGTCCCTAGACCTTGGAGGCTGGCCATTCGACCATGCTTACACCATTATCAATTTTGTATTTTCAACGGTGGAGTTTCTACACACCATAGATTAAGGTGTGGAGCTCTGCTATTCTTCATGAATTAATACAAAGTACTATTGTTTTTCTATTCAACTCAAGTCTATTTCTTCTCCAAGATATTCATTCGCACCCAAGAACATGATGAATGTGATGATGATGTGACACTCATCACCATTCTCACCTATGAACGCGTGACTGACAACCACTTCCGTTCTACATGCAAACAAGCTTGAATGTGTATCTCTTGGGTATCTAATCTAAGATTAGAACCTTCATGGTATAGGCTAGAATTATTGGCAGCCATTCCTGAGATTCGGAACGTCTAAACCTTGTCTGTGGTATTCTGAGTAGGATCTGGGAAGGGATAACTGTGACGAGCTTCAAACTCGAAAGTGTTGGGTGTGTGACAGACGCAAAAAGATCAATGGATCCTATTCCAACATGATCGAGAACCGACAGATGATTAGCCGTGTGGTGACAGCGTGCGTTGAACATTTTCACTGAAAGGACAGGAAGTAGTGATAAACACATATTTCATGAGTTCTTTTGTGCTTAATTAGAGTGATTTATTCAACTCTTCATCTACTTATTCACATTAATTGCATAGTTTTACCTTCCCTTCCTTATTATATCATATAATGAAAAACATGTTTTCTAAGCTTTAAAAATTTATTATTTTAATTACCTTTATTTCCATTCGATGCCGTGATTAATGTGTTGAGTAGTTTCAGATTTTCTAAGGCAGAATGACTTAAAGGATGAAAAAGGAAACATGCTAGAATGGAAGGAGGAAGCAAAACGGAGCTTTAAAGGAACTGGTATCCACGCGATCGCATGGATGACGCGATCGCGTGCCAAGCACGAATCAGCAGCGACGCGGCCGCATGACTGACGCGACCGCGCGCCTTAAGCAGAATACACATGACGCGGTCGCATGACTGACGCGACCGCGTGACAAGGAAAAGCTCCAAATGACGCGACCGCGTGACCCACGCGGACGCGTGACAGAGGCCACGCACCAGAAATTACAGAATATGCCCCCAGCGAATTCTGAAGCCCTTTTTGGCCCAGATCCAAGTACAGACAGCATAGACCAGAGGTTATAAAGTGTGGGAATGCTTCCATTCAAAGGGAGAGCTCGCATATTTTCATCTTTCAATGATTTAGATTTAGTTGAGAGGGAGATCTTCTCTCTCTCTCTTTTAGGATTTAGGATTTCTTCTTGTTTTGAGAGTAACTCTGGATCCAGGTTTAATGTTCTTTTAGTATTACTTCTATTTATTTATTCCAACATTTGAATTGATTATTATTATAAATTGATTTAAGAATCATTCCATGTTACAGATTTCTAATTGAATTAATGATAATTGAGGTATTTTCAGTATATGATTGTTCTCTTTGATTTAAGTTACCATTGCTCCCCATCTAAAGATATTTTTATTCCAGCAATTTTACTTTTTCCCCTTTTGGTTCTGGTGAAGAATTTAGTAACTCAATAGTTATTAAACTCAGCATAATTGATAATCGTTGTCTTGCTAATTGAGTTGAACTTAAATAATCCCAACCTTTTCTTAGGAAATAATTAGGATTCAAAGGTCAACTTAATTAGTCCCTTGACTTTCTTTTGCTCTGGTAAAGGTTGACCAAGTGGAGTTTAGATTCAACTTTCATTATTGTTGAGAGAGATAACTATGTTGGACCTCTAATTTCCCTTATCTTACCAAAAGTTGTTTTACAGTTATTATTTATTTTTACTTGCCATTTAATTCACTCGTCAATTAAATTACTTACTTCTCACCTTCTAAACCCCGATTACAACTTTTATAGCCAATAATAAGAACATACTTCCTCGCAGTTCCTTGAGAAGACGACCCGAGGTTTGAATACTCGGTTAACAATTTTTAAAGGGGTTTGTTACTTGTGACACCCAACACGTTTGTACGAAGGGATTTTTGCCGGTTTAGAAACTATATCTACAACGCAACCGTTTCTATGAATTTCTTTACTGGTAGAAAACCCGACGTCAAAATGGCACCGTTGCCGGGGAACTGCTAACGTGTGCCTTATTATTGGTTATTGTAAATATTTTTCTTTTGCTTGTTTATTTATTTTTGTTTTTCCTTTTTATCCTTATTTGTTACTATGAACTCTCACCCCTCTCGCTTTGAGTTTGGTTTTAATATTGTTAAAGGAAATAGAAGTAACATCAGGAATGTGCATCAAGGTCAGACCAATCAAGGATGGATGGAGCCAAGAGGATCTAATCAACCCTTTAGGCAGTAACACCCTCCGAGATATCCTGGACAAAGACCATTCTACCGTGCATACCCAGCTGAAAGACATGGTGGACAACCTTGTAACTACCAACAAGCCCCACCCCGTGCATATGAACCATCCTTTCAACATAACCTCGAACCACCACACTCACAAGCTTCTCTTCACCATTCGCCATCATATGATCCTTCCTTACCCCCATACCAATCCAATCATTCCCAATCATCACCACTTTCCTTTGTATCATGTCCAAGTCTGGCAAACCGCGAAGCAAAGGATCGCCTGAAAAAAACAATGATTAAATTTCAAACAACCGTTCAACAACTGGAGCAAGCGCTAGTTCAATGGGCCACTAGGCGCTCAAATATACAAGGATCAACCACAGCTCCATGTGGACAGCCCGATGAAGAGCGTAGCATGAAAGAATTACTAGAGACTCTAGTGGACAAGACAGAGAATGAATTCGTGCTAGAACAAGTGGAAGAAGCTGTCATTGTTCAAGAAGAAGAGTTGGTTGAAGATCTAGGCGATGCTGAACTTCCTTGGGAATACAGAATAAAGGAAAACTCCATCCGAGATGCCACAGTTGATGCTAAGGAGGATACCGTACAATCTCCAAGGCAAGTCGTTTACGAAGAATCAGACGGAATAATCCAAGAAGCAATTTTCCTTGATGATGATAGTCACAAGTCTAGTTCTCCTAGTGATGAACTTGCATCCGCAAGTAAATTCTCTGAGATCGAAGAATCTTTCCCAAGTGAATATGAAGATGATGCGGAGGTAAATTTCTCTCAACCTCCAATCTATGACTCAAGTGATGAAGAAGACGCAGAAGACTTTGACCAGGATACAGATACAATTGAAGATCTTTGCAAGGAAGTGGAAGAATTCACAGAAGAGCACAAGGAAACGGAACTTGCAGAACCACCAAAAACACCTACCCCAAGGCCATTACCACCTAATACAAGCTTCAAGTGGGTACAATCCTTAACTTATAATTTTACTTATTCACTTGAATATGGTTTGCTTGAAACAGATGGCCAACGTAGAGCTCTCTGCGGCTTTAAGAGTAAGAGGGAAATGGCTCGTATTCAGAGCTGGTGCACCAGGTTCAATAAGGTTCCACACTTCACCTCGAAGTACACAGATTGGTATCGTGCTCAATTGCATGGATCACAGAGAACGTTTGGTCGCCACGGTGAGATTCTACTTTTTAACCCGCCCGAATGGAAACTTACAAATCAAAATGGAGGCGGATCAAAAAACATAGCTTGGGATCATGGATTATGTTCTGACATTCGTCATCTCGGGTGGCTGGATATCTGTTTAAAGCTGCGCAGAAGCTTTACATGCCTAGTTTGGGACCCCGGAGGCTATTGGCATTCCAAGCACTGGTGGAGATTTTTGGACGAATTTAAACACAAGCCACCATAACAGGTTACTCTTCCAATGTCCAACTTAAGGACTTTAACTAAAAGTGCTAGGTGGGAGACAATCCACCATGGTATGGTCGCTTCTTTTTCAATTTATTTCTTGTTAATTGCTTTCATTTTTCCTTTTTCATTTTAATTTATTAAACCTGGAATCATGCATAAGCATCCATGATAGTCATTGCATTCTGCACTTTTCATGCATAAAAAAAAAGAAGGTTGCACGACGCGACCGCATGCCCCATGCAATCGTGTCATATCGCGAAAAACACCACCCATGCGACCGCGTGACCCACGCGGCCGCGTGATATATATATCGGCATAAGGATCCAACGAACGGAAAGTTGGGCTGGAATCGTGCGGCCCTTGTGCGTTTCGCACAAATTGGCCCACGCGATCGCATGCCCCATGCGATCACGTCACTTGCACAATATCAATCCCACGCGACCGCGTGAGCGACGCGATCGCGTCGCATGGATTGCACATCACCCCAAAAGGAGACAGAGAGTTGCGCTAAAACGGCGCTGGAGTTGTGCGTTTAGCACAACTTCCAGCGACGCGATCGCGCGACCCATGCGATCGCGTCACCCTTCTTCCCCCCTATCATGCGATTGCGCACTCCACGCGATCGCGTCACTCCCATTCTCGTCCCAGCCACGCGACCGCGTGCCCCACGCGGCCGCGTGGATTCGAAAATATAACCCCCAGCCCGCGAACCCTATCAGTCGCGCAGCCCTCACCCCAACCCTCTTCCCCTTCTCTTCCTCCTCTCCCTCCAACCACCACCACCACCTTCCAGCCACCACCGCACATCCCCAGACGCCGCCGCCGACCCGCCACCACCACCGTACCACCCCCTCCCCTTCTCTCTCCTTCCTTCTTCCTTTCTCCTCCCCTCTCCACCACTGCTCGCCGCCACACCGCCCACCACCGACGGCCATCCACCACGCCCACCCCTTCAGCCAGCAACCCCAACCCCACCTCCACCCTATCCTCTTCCTCCAACACTACCTGAACCCTTTCTCCGACACCAACCCCTCCGACCGCCACCACCGCGTCGCCGTGTACTACCACCGCGCCGGACGCCGCCGCAGCCACCTTCTTCCCTGTTCCACCCTTCCGCTTACCAGGTTCCGCAACACGCAACCATTTTTTTTATCTGTTCGTCACTTTTCTGTATTTTTTATTCCGTTTATGTTCATGATTAGGATAGTTAGACTTGCATGTTGTAGTGGATTTTTAGGTTGTTAGGTAGCTTAGGCTGTGGTTAGTGGATCTAGGTCTGTTTACTTGCACTGTTCTTACTTCTGTTTTATCCTATGTGCAAATCTGTTGCTGCTATAATCATGATTCATATGCTACTTTCTTGTATGTTGCTGCTGTTTACATTGAGTTTTTATGTTTATTTTATATCTATGTACATGCAACTTAATTTTTTTAATTCATATGAACTCATTTTAGCCGGAATCCTGCCCAAATTTTTTTTTTTAAAATTTGTTTTCATTCATGTTTTGGTTTGGCATTTCTGAAATCTGTTTTGCTCTGCTTTACCCAAACCACTACATGACTGCTATGGCAGACCTTCTCACCCTTTTTGATTTCCTGGTTCATAAACTGCTTGTTCAATTATGAGTACTTCTATTCTTACCTATGAATTCTTGTTATATGGAATTTTTTCTATGCCACTTACCTTCCTAACTCACTAATTTTAATTTACTAATTTCTTTTTCAAATCCTAACCATACTAACCCTTTTGATCTCTTTTCTGATTATTTTCACTTTCCTCTAACTTTCTAACCATGGCATATTGCTTATTTTTTTTTCATTTAACATAAATTCAATCACATTTCATATACTCATTTTCCTTATTCTATTCCTCCCTTACCGCTTTGAGTTCCCTTTGTTTAAATTGCCTATTTGCTTTCCTATTTTTTATCCATTCCTGATTTTCTATTTTTCAGGATGTCTGCCTCACAGAGGAAAGGTAAAGGCAAGGCCACTGGCAAGCGCAAGAGAGGAGAATCCTCCCAGTCCATCATTTCTCTAATGAACGATACCTCATGGCGGGAGAAGAACTTCACACAGCAGGAGAAAGCTAACCAGCTGCTCCCTGCGGATGATCCTATAAAATTTGTAAACCGGTACTGTGAACTGAAGTACCCGGATTTTGCAAACTCCAGAAACCTATACCTGGAACATACCTTGAAGATTTCAGAAGCCCTCCAGCAGTACATTACTGAGCAAATCAAGCAACGGGGCTGGTTCTTTCTAGAGAGACCACTGACAGCGGTCAATGCATCTTGGGTCAGGGAATTTTATTGCAACTACTACCTTACTACCCTAGATGCAGTGAACCTGAGAGGAAAGCTAATTCTGGTCACAGAGGAAGCCATAGAGACCATTCTCCAGCTCCCAGCCAAGTCCGATCAGCCAGATGGTTTTGCATAGGCTGAGGAGGACATGGGCCAGATGCAGTTTGACTGGGATGCTGTGAAGGCACGGATAGCTCTCGACCCTGCTGTTCCTTGGGAGATGGGTCAGAACACCACTATGCCTAGAGGGATCAAGAGAGTGTACTTGAACGATGAGGCTCGGCTATGGCATCAGATCTTGAGTAATTTTGTGATGCCGAGTACTCATGAGACGGAGATCCCGGCTACCATGATCACCCTCCTTTGGTGTGTGCTGGAGGGTAAGGACATATACTTACCTCGTTTTATCCGGCATTATATGGCCAGGGCCCACGTACGAGGCACCCTCCCCTTTCCTTACCTGGTTACACGGCTAGGCCGTCAGGCTGATGTGCCTTGGGAGGATGCCGATGAGAGACCCCCAGCAGCGGACTGCAGGAAGATCATCCTGCACAGCAGGAACTTCCTTGCTTTGGGCTACAGACCACCACCTGTCACTGCTACTGATGAGACAGCCCCTCCGTCTGCTGGACCCTCTTCATCCACAGCTGCCCCAGCTGCCCCTGCTGCCACCATTGCACCTCCACCCGCCTCTGAGCCAGTCTATTGCCTCGTGCATCGTCTATTCCGCCAGCTTGATCAGATAGAATGCCGTAACAGGCGCCGGTATGAGAGATTAGAGCGCCGCAGCAGGCGACGCTATTCCCATCTGAAGCTGATGATCAGACAGGGCACCGACATCCCCTCCGAGCCCGACACCCCCTTTAGAGCCATCAGAGGATGAGCACGAGGAGGAGGATGAGCACGAGGAGGAGCCTCATTCCCAGGCGGAGACTCATCAGCAGGCAGCCACAGAGCAGGCTGCTCCGCATCAGAAAGATATGCCCCAGATAGAGGCTGCAAATTTGGAGATCCCGCTCCAGTCCGTACCACCTCCACAACAGCCAGACCCTCAGCCCACCACCGCCACGGAGACCCCAGCTACCATCCCTACCATTGATGACACTCCTTCACACCAGGCTTGATTGAGCATCGAGGACGATGCTTCATTTTAACTGTGGGAGGTCGCCATCTCTGGCGTTTATTTTGGTGAACCACTACATACTTTTTCTTTTATTTTGGATATTTTTTCTGTATTTTTCTCTTTTTCTTTTACTGTTATTTTCTGAGTACTTATACATTGCTACTTGTGTATTTTACTCTATTTCTGCATTTTGCATTTTTTGTTCATATTTTAGTTATTTAGTTTAGTTTAGTTATTTAGTTAAGTTTGCAATTCTGATTTATTAGTGGATTAATTAGTATAGTTTACCCTTTTTAGCATAAGATAGTATAGTTTAAATAGAAAAATATAAAAAGGAAGTAAACTAGAAACTTTAACAGAATCAAAATAACCCACACCTTGTATATATAGCATTACATGTTAGTTGACAACATTTCATCAAGGAGGAACATTAAAACTCTAAAGCTACCCTAAATAAATTTTTTCAAGAGAATAATGGGAATTTTTAACTAAACCTGCATACAATATATGAATGATATATGATGCTTGAGTTAGAGAACACACAGCCTGAGAGTCTTGAGCTTAAATTATATGGTTGCATTCAAACCATAATTTCATTTCTGTGTGTCACATTTCTTTTTATTCTGATGTTCTTTACTTTGCTTTAATCTATATGTCCAATTATAGAATATATGATAGATACATACCAAGAGAATGATTGAGGCCATCATTTAATTTTAGCTCACTCACCCCAAATCAGCCTACCTTTTACATTATCCTTGTTAACCCCCTTGAGCCTTTTAAAACCCCTTTATTCTATTTAGCCAAATTACTAGTCTTAAGCAGAAAAACAAAAGAAAAATCCCAAGTGAATCCTTGGTTAGCTTAAGATAGAAAATTATAAATAGAGGTAAATGTGGGAAACCTTTTGGGAACATGGGTAATAGAAACAAAAGGGTAGAAAAAGTAAAAAGGAATAAAATAAAATTTAAGAAGCATGCTCATAAGAAAATCTAAGTGATTCAATTATCATGTGCATTAAAAAAAAGTTATTTTTCAGCATCTAAATAAAAGGGAATACAAAAAAGAAATTCCCCAATGAAAACAACGCACATGGAATAAAATAAAAAGTGAAACATGAGCATGCAACAATAAGTGGGAAATATGGGAAAATAGGTAAAGAAGTTTTATCTTATTAAATAAGTATGTTAGGTGAGATCTTAGTCTAATTAAGGATTCGCTTATTAGCTCACTTAACTCTATACATAAACCTTACCTTTACCTTGGCCCCATTACAACCTTAATTGAAGACCTCATGACTTTTTGGTATGACTATATTCTGTAATTGTTGATTGGTTAGATGAAAAACAAAGCTGTAGAAATTAAGAATAAAAAGAAAAATAGAGTGAATAAACCCAATAAACACTGAGTGACTAGAGAGTAAACACAAATTCCAGTGAGGGTTCAATAACTCATCAACATATATATGTGCTTAAAATTTACTAATTGTTTTGCAAGTTTGTACAATATTTTCTTTCCCATCTCATTTGCTAAAGTGCTTTATTATTTAAGGGTTGGCTATATATATACACACAACTCCTTGAGAATGTGAATTAACTTAGCTAAATGTAAACTTTATATATGAGTGGATGAATTAGAATTGCATGACTCATTAGGTAGATGCATTTAGCATAGGTTGCATTTCATAACATTCCATCACTTTAAGTGTGGGGAGGTTGATAAACCCATATTTCATGAGTTCTTTTGTGCTTAATTAGAGTGATTTATTCAACTCTTCACCTACTTATTCACATTAATTGCATAGTTTTATCTTCCCTTCCTTATTATGTCATATAATGAAAAACATGTTTTCTAAGCTTTAAAAATTTATTATTTTAATTACCTTTATTTCCATTCGATGCCGTGATTAGTGTGTTGAGTAGTTTCAGATTTTCTAAGCAGAAGACTTAAAGATGAAAAAGAAACATGCTAGAATGGAAGAGGAAGCAAAAGAGCTTAAAGGAACTGTATCAGGATCGCTGGATGACGCATCGGTGCAAGCAGATCAGCAGCGCGCGGCGCATGCTGACGGACGCGGCTTGCAGAATACAA